>NC_058044.1:17314705-17367205 GCF_020085105.1 Siniperca chuatsi
GTATGCACTCATTATCTGCAAGAATAAAAGAAAGAAAATATCTTAACTTCATTAATCCTGTTTTTCCTCAACTCTGTAGTTCCATCCCAACCTTCAGAATTTAAGGGTGAGGCCAAGTCTGAGACTAGTATCCTGTTGTCTTGGGTGGCCCCACCCCAGGGTGGTCCCGACAACCAGATCACAGGATATGAACTGGTCTTCCGACGAGCTGATGACACAGAGGAGGTAAGATAGGAGGGACAGACAGACAGATTGGGAGCTGAGAGGACTGTTTTGCTGGACTAATAAATTCATGAATGGTTGGATGGATGATAACAGATTAAAAAAATGGATGTGTGAATAGAAGGATGGGTGGGCAAACACAAGATCAGTTGACTTCAATATTAAAAGTTAACTCTATATAAGTCTTTTTAAGAATGCTCTTTTTGAACACCCTGTGGAATAATTAATGCAACCTTTTTCTTTTGTTTTTCTCACAACCTGACGTCTTCCACTTTCCCGTTGTCTTCATGTCCTTCCAGAAGAAAGTGAGCTTTGAGCCTACCACCTCCTACCTGTTGAAGAACCTGAAGCCTTTCTCCACCTACACCTTTCAGCTGGCTGCCAGGAGCAAACATGGAATTGGGGCGTATACCAACGAGGTGTCCATCGACACGCCACAGACGCGTAGGTCCAACCACAAATACTGCTGTGTGTGTGTGTGTGTGTTTGAGAGAGAGAAAGGTTTCAATTATGACAATGCAAAAATGAGAATTGACACAAAAACTGAACCACAAATACATGACATGTCAGATCTAACCATCATAAATGTGTATGTTACAAACAGTAATTGATAAAACATTTGGCAGTTGTTGCTTTTTTGCATTGTCATAAAGGGGCCGTCATGAATCCAGACCTTAACTGACCTCAGATTTGATATTTCAACAAAAGTATCATTAAATAGCTCATTTATGATTCCCGGAACTTAACTCCATCCATGGTATTTCAGCAAATATAGTACCGAACAACTTATGGATAATTGACAGCAAAGTAACAATACTTTGTTGGCTACCAATCTGAGGTCTGTAAGAGAATCAGTAAAAACAAGGTAAGAAGCCAGAGGCTTGTAGATAGAGATGAGAACTCCATCATGGATCACAGACGCTTGTGTAGGCTGTAAGGACAAGTAAGTTATGGGCAGGTATGTTTGTGTGTAAAGCTCTAGTCAGTGTTTATGTGTTGTATCTCTTTTAAATCATTCACTTGTTTTCATTAATCAAACATTTCTACCAAACAGAAGTTGACACCCATCATTCAGTATCTTTGTTCAGCCATCTTGCTTTCTAGTCACAGGGTCATTTTTCGTAAGCGCTTCTGTTCTCCAGTGTTTTGTTTTCATTTTATGTTTCTTTGTCTTTTGTTCTCTGTCTCTCGTCTGCTCAATTTCATCCCCATTCCTTCACGACAAACCTCACTCCCTCACCTCTCCACCCACCAATAACAACATGCACACACGACCAAATAACATTTACCCAAACAACACTTATTGTGCTCCCTCAAAACTGGCCAATCAGTTCCTTCAGCGCCTCCCCAGGACATCACATGCACTAGTCCCAGTTCTACCAGCGTCCTGGTAAGTTGGGCTCCACCTCCTCTGGAGTTTCAGAACGGCATCATTACAGGATACTCCATCCAGTACTCCACTACCGAGGGCAACAAGATGTCTAAAAGAATTGATGGAATTTCTCCGGAAAGTTCTCCGTATCTCCTGGAAAACCTAGAGAAATGGACTGAGTATGGCATAACGGTGCGGGCGCAGACGGAAGCTGGGGATGGACCGGAAAGTTTACAGCTGCTTATCCGCACCGAGGAAGATGGTATGTTCCCAAATAAACCCCCTGCCTGTCTTAGGATGGTCCGCCCTACTAACAATGGCTACCTCACTAATATAGCACTAATGAGCTCAAAGCACCCTAAACTAACAATAAGTTTCTTCCACTGGCCAGTAACGTCATTTTCTCTATCCTTGAGCTGCAATCTAAACGGATGATGCATTTAAGAACTACTGTCAGACCCTCCAGTTTTGAAAACCTCTCCTTTATTCCTCCATAACCGCCCGAAACCTCCTACATCGGGAAATCCCCTCCTGCTACTCCCTCACCACTGCTTTCTCTTGTCAACAGCAACCCTTTTTTCTCCAGCAGCTGTTTTTATCTTCTTCTTTTTTCTTTTTTTTTTTACAAGCATCTTTTTTCCACACTTTCCCCTTTCTCCTAAAATTGCCTCTTTTTTAGGAAAAGAGATTGTTGGTTGGTTATATTCTCCAGTAACAATACCAAAACAAACCCTTTGGCTGTAGCTGTACCTTGGCCTTTCCACACCATGACACTTTTTCTCAATCACCGTCTGCCCTTCCAACTCCCCTCCACTTTTTAGACAATTATTTGAACATCTTTAAGCTAACTTTTATCAATGTATTTTATTGTGACTTGAGTAATTTGTAATATTTACAGCAATATTTTTTATATTCATGCTTAATATCCCATACTCCCAATTTCTCCACTATGAAGTTTTTCTGACTTCAGCTTATTTTAGAGTGCTTATGTGTGGGTCAGTCAGATAGCAAGAGGTGGCTGGAGTTTTTGCCTTTCAGTATTTTTTATTTTTATTTTTGGGAGAAGTGTAGTTCTTGGCAGCACGAGAAAGGTTTTTCTTGATAACAGTATTTTGTCTTTGACTGCCTGCCGCTGTTTATCTGCCCATGGCAACAAATCCTTTTCTATCTGCCATTCTTATCTTTCTCTACATTTGCTTCTTATCCTTCACTGCTTTTTTCCTCTATGTTTTTCCTCAAGCACTCTCATTTTTTACTATTTTGACTTTTTTCCCTGACATCAGAGCAGTTTTAGACTTTTTGGAGGGTTGTATTTTTACATTTTTTCAGCTTTTGGCTGTTTTTTATTATCTGCCCCTGAAACCAATATATTTTTGATTAGAAAAAATATTTGTTTCACTAAAGTGAAGGCCTTAACTTGAGACGTTTGAGTGCCCATCATCTGTGACCCTTGACCTCTATCCCAAAATGCATTTTTAGTTCCAAGTGGTCCTCCGCGAGGGGTGGAGGCAGAGACTGTGAACGCCTCGGCCGTTAGGGTGAAATGGCGAGCACCAGCGCCCGAACGGCAGCATGGTCAGATCCGAGGCTACCAAGTCCACTATGTGAGGATGAACTACGGAGAACCTCAGGGTCAGCCCTTCATCAAGGACATCCTCATCGAGGATTCTCAGGTAACACTAACATATATTCTCTATTGGCCATCTATTATTATAGATAAATGTTTTGCCAGGTTTTTTTTCTTATTCCTTGTCAGCACAACACACAATGTAGCAATCTGTCACAGCTTCTATATCGACTTCCTCTATGATACTTGAGTGTATTAAAAATAACTATGAATGATGCCAAATAAATTGACAAATTGAAACAGTCCTTAAGATTGTTTAAAACGATATGTTTATTTGTCTTCTTGCAGAGACTCAGATGTGAAGATCAATACCAGTCTCATATCTGCCCATTAAATATGAAGCTACAGCGGCAAATGGTTAGCTTAGCTTAGGATAAAGACTTGAAAAAGGGGGAAACCGTTTGCCTAATTTTGTCCAAAGGTAACATAATCTGCTTACCAGCACCTCTAAAGCTCAATAATTAACACGTTATATCTTGTTTATTTAATCAGTTTTTGCAGTCTTTATGCTAAGCTAAACTGGCTGCAGGCTGTAGCTTCATATTTAACGCACAGACCTGAGAGTGGTATCGATCTCATCTAACTCTTGGAAGTAAACGAATAAGTGTATTTCGAAAATGTTGAACTATTACTTTAAATTGAATAGAATCTGGCCTTTACATGGCCGCTGCTCTGTCTTAGGTTTAATTCTTTTAATTTGGAGCATTATTAAATTTCTGTCCAGAATAAATAATGGACCTAAATCTATTTATACCTGCCATTACTGCTGATAATTTCAAACGGTATACTTAAATACTAAATACTTATAGAGGAGTAAAAGACTTTTAGTTCATTTCCTAAATATTAAGGATTGTCTTTTTCTCTGCTTTTTCACTTTTCTCTATACTGTTCCAATGTTCAGTGGGAAAATGATGACTCAACTGAATATGTGAGTAAACCCTTTTTTAAGCCTATTATTTAATAGTAATAACAACAAAGCACAGAGAGTAGATGAGTCAGATTGTAGCTTTAAAATCTACTATGACCAGAGCGAGGGTTTAAAACCCAGTAGTAGGTCCCTTTTTCATTTCTGCATTCTGTGTTCTCCAGGATTTTTAATAAAGGACCCTGAAAAAACACACAGATAACTGATGATATGAGTCATTTGTGGGTATTGCCAAAATATCATGATTATTGATGCTTTCCCCAGGCCAAGAAATGAAGAAAATATTGTGTTTAGTGTTTAGATAGAGACAAATCTAAATGAGTTTTGAGTGTCTGCATAGTTAAACGAGATTTGTTTGTGTTGCGAATGAACCACATTTTGAGCTCAGTTGAGATAATTTGATATAGTTGTTTTGAATTCCGAGTTTTCTTGAGATGATTGCAAACCATATCAACTCTACATTTTCCAAAAGCAGCAGCTAGGTGACCAATGAAAGAAGGAAAAATAACTTCAAAATGTATTTCCTGGCCTGAGAAAAGTATTGTTGGTGTAGAAAAGAGCTGAGTAACTGTCTGTACTGGTACACTGTCAGACAAAAAGCACAGATATGTACCTTTGTTCAATGGGGCTGTACCTTTTTGACCAATTTGACCCAGACTTTTTTCTAAGTGAAGCCCTGCTCATTATCCTGAGGGCACACAAAAGGAGTTGCCTTTTTGCAGCTGACTGTGCTTTTTGTTGTTCTACAGGAGGTGGTTCTTGGAGACCTGAAGGCAGACACTTCCTACTCTGTATCAGTGGGGGCTTACACCGCCAAGGGTGATGGTGCTCGCAGCAAACCTGTTTCTGTCTGTAGCGCCCTGCCATGTAAGTGTGTCTACCCAGACTCTCACAAAAACATACAGAAAAACATAGAGCTACAAAAGCACACACAACCAATCACAACTAGTAATGATCTTGAGACTAAAGCATCACTAATGATCATTAGAGACCATTAAATCATTGAATTGGTTTATGTCTCACTCTGTCACACCTTGCTATGCCAGTAAGAAGCCAGTCATTTGGTGCCATATTAATCATATTTTGCAGTTTTGCTTGAGGCCATGACTAATGTGCTTTGCAATTATCCTCTAATTATCTTTTCATCAGTCTCTCTCCTGCTCTCCCTGTTTCCCTCTTTCTAGTGCCTGAGAAGCCCAAACTGATGGTGAGTGCCACTGATTCAGGTACTGCTCTGCTTCAGTGGTACCCACTTCCCAACCCACCCACCCCGCTCCTGGGGTACCGCCTCACCTTTGGCCGCATCGACGTTCTTCCCTTTACGGTGGTGGAGTTCCCCACCAAGGAGAACCGCTACACCGCCCAGGACATCCACAAGGGAGCTAACTATGTGTTCAGACTCTCTGCCCGTAACAAAATGGGCTACGGAGAGGAGGCTGTAAAGGAGGTGACCACTCCAGAAGACGCCCCAAGTGGATACCCAGAAAATATTATCTCAGAGGAGGCTTCTGCAACCTCCCTCCGGCTGACATGGAAATCAGTCCCACTAATTGAGCAAAATGGGAAAATTGTGAAGTACTCAGTGCTGTACAAGGATATAAACAGTCGAGGGAACGCTTCAGAAGTTGTGGTGCCCGCTCCAGGGTCGAATGTTTTGTTGGAGGGTCTGATTGCCGATACTGTGTATGATGTCAGGTTGTGCGCATTCACAGCTGTCGGCCCTGGGCCGTACAGTCCCAGTGTCCAGTTTAGGACGCAGCGGCTAGACCAAGGTAGGAGTCACACTCACTTTCTAACAACCCATCTTCATCGCTCAGGATGCAACACACGCTTCCTAACAGCACATTTGTGCAGTGCATATATTGTGCACACATGCACACACACACTCAGACACACAACATCTGGTAACAACATCCTAAGTGTCCTTTTTCGTTGTCTTGTCACTGTAGTCTTAGACCCAACGTCCTTTTCCCAAAGCAAGGTAAGAGTCTTGGGTCTTGGGCGAGTATCCCTGTCCAGTCAAACTCACTGTGTGTTGATCAGAGCAGATAGCTAGCTTGAGACTGGTACTTAAGAGTGATACACAGGTAAGGCCCTTACTTTTGGTTCAGTAGAGAGATTAAATGATACTGGAATCATATTCATGTTTAGTTGTTTTATTTTTTGTCCCTTAGTTTTTGCCACCAACTTCAGAGTAAAGGCTGCCATGAAGAACTCTGTTCTGCTGTCCTGGGAGATCCGAGACAAGAACCCTGCCCAGCCATTCACCGTGAGCAGATTTGCATTTTAGTGTATTTAAATGTAGTTAAATAAAAACCACTTCAAATTCAAATAGGCCAGGTCTCAAATGGTGTACAAACAAATAAAGGCAGGGTGCAAATAAAGGATGTGGGGGAAAAAAGGGGGGTAAATGAAATTACCTGTTAATTACCACACACTGTAAATTCAGCATAATTTATTATATTATTTCCAACCATTCATTGCTTATTTGTCTCTGTGTTAGGTTGCTGTTAATGAATTTCAACTCTTCCTGTTTGTGCCTTGATGGCACATAATGCTCATTGAGCTGCTGGAAGGCTTTTAATGTAAAATAGATAGAGGAAGTGTTGAGTTTGCATTAACAGCAGCAACAGAAAATTAACAAGGCAACAGGAAAAAACATGTAGACTTTTGTAGTAATGAAATATACCAATAAAACAGGGAAATGAAAAAATAATATCCTCTGTGAAATAAACACCTGGTTCTTTATGTTGAGGTAAATGCTGTATGGGCATCGGGCACTATTTGAGAACTTACAATATGTGCTGCATTGTGTGTTTTACCCTGTTTCTTATGGAATTTAACTCTCAAACTACAGATCCTGTATGGAAAGGGCCAGTCTGTGGAAGTGGATGGGAAGCAGACTCAGAAGCTGATCACTGGCTTGGAGCCGGACACCCAGTACTCCTTTCTGCTCACCAACCGTGCCAACAGTGCCGGGGGTTTGCAGCACCGCGTCACCGCTACCACTGCCCCAGACATCCTAAAAACCAAACCCACAGTGGTGGGAAAGACCAATGCAGACGGCATGGTGACTGTGCAGCTACCAACTGTGCAGACCACAGCCAAAGTCAGGTAGTGATTATGGAAATGTTAAGGAGAGTGAAGAATTTGTTTTAATGTAATGACTAGATGTGAGTATTTTTAATAGTAACCTGTGCATAATCTGCTCCAATTAGTTTGTTTTAAATTAATTGTTCTATAGATCCTTTGAGGTAATTTCTCTTCTTCCTCCTGCTGCTTTTCATTTACTGGTCTATGGTCTAGGAGGGATTTTTCTGAGTTGGCAGCAAAGCAAGTCTGAGAACTCCTACAACAGGCCAAATGAAAGCGCAAAGCTGAAAATCTCATCTGCTTTTTGTAACCAAGAACAAATACAGATAGAAGTAGAAGCAGTCCTTCAGCCTTGAAGCACAACCTGAATCACTCCACTGCTACTCACATGATCTCACAGCCCTTTTCCTGGTGTGTGTGTGTCCCTCTCACATTAGAAACATTTGGGGGGGGGATTTTATCTCTAAAATCTCTATTTCAGCTTTAGACGTCACAAATTCTCATTTTCTCACATTTGACATAAATAAATTACTTTCTACTGTATCACTAAGCATAGTAGTGTATTCTAAAGTGCAAGCATGGAGCACTGAAGTGAGTCATCTATTGAGGACCCATGGATGATTCCGGTGTCTGTGTCCTCATTGCTAGGCGGGTGCTTATGGTCTGACTACTTCTGAAAAATTTCCCTACTCCAGTGATATTGTTTTTGTTTCACACGTGGCCTCAGACTTGGCCCTCTGTTCCAAAAACAACCACACTGTTTAGATCTAGAGTGCAGTGTCACAGCTGCTGCTGTAGAAATATACTGTATTAATGACACAATACTCCATAGTTCTTTAAAGTAGAACACTAAAGCAATAGTTCAGCTTGTTAGGAACTATCCTTATTCACTTTCCTGCCGAGAGTTGGATGAGAGGATCGATACCACTTTCATGTGTGTACAGTAAATATGAAGCTACCGCCAGTTAGCTTAGCTTAGCATTTGAAACGGCTAGCCTGGCTTTGGCTGATGGTCACAAAATCCACCTACAAGCCTTGCTTAAACTCAATAATTAAACAACTGAACTAAACTAATTAAACAAAAGAGATATGATGTGTTAATTATTGAGCAGATTTTGTTACCTTTGAACAGAGCCAGGCTAGCTGTTTCGCCCTCTTTCCAGTCTTTATGCTAAGCTAAGCTAACTGGGTGCTGGCTGTAGCTTCATATTTATTATTATTATTATTATTTATCGTACAGACATGAGTGTGGTATCAATCTTCTCATCCAACTCTCAGCAAAAAAGGAAATAAGTGTATATCCCAAATGTCGAACTATTCCTTTGAATGTCAGATCACTGATGTTTCTCCAGGGACTGAAATATTGAAAACATGTAGTTTATAGTATATTTCCTTAAGCCTAAACCCAGCACATGCTGTGTTTCAGGGGTTACTATGTGGTGGTGGTGCCACTGAAGAAGCAGAGAGGAGGGAAGTTCCTGAATCCCTGGAAGGAGCCTGACCAGATGAACCTGGATGAGGTGAGACATGCAGCAGACATTATACCAATAAATAGCTAAATAATGTTCATAATAAAGAGTTTATCATAAGGTAATGCTGATGTTTTGAGGGGAATGATGATGATGATGATCGGGGTGATGCCGATGATCACTGTTAAATATGATTCAGAGAAGCTACGCAAATATATGTAAACATTATGTACTAGTAAAAAAGCTCAAAACTTATTTCCATTTAGATCATCAACTCATCAGATGGATCAGTTTTCTCACTTACAGAACTCAGACAGTAGTCTTAAATGGTTGAGCATCTGAATTAGTTTGTACTTCTACTGGCTCACCGCAGGGTCGTGTCCTTTCTCCTTTATTTTTTTACCTTGTATACAGATGACTGTCGTAGTAAATATAAAAATCACCATATTCTAAAATTGATATTATGTCTCTTCTCAGTCAGTCAGATTAATCACATGGATCCATAATGCAAGAATTTGTGGACTGGTGCGACAGATCTTTTTCTCACCCTAACATACAGACAGTCTTTCAACATTCAACAACAGTCATTCATGGCATTAGTGTGCAAACTAAACTCCTTTGGAGTAGATCAGAGAATACTGGCAACGTTTTATTCCTCTTTTATCGAAAGTATTTGAACTTTTTCATTTATTTGCTGGTTCACATCCCTTTGTCAAAGGGAGAAGAACCAATTACAAGGTGTTGTTAACCTCAGCTGTAAAATTATTGGCAAAACACAAAGATCCCTTAGTTCGTTTTATTCTCTTTGTGTTTTAAATGCGTTCCATTTTTATTGTAACGCACTTTGTAACTGTGTTTTGAAAGGTGCTATATAAATAAAGTTTATTATTATTATTATTATTATTATTATTATTATCATCCCTTATACAGCTTAATACTGAATCTCAACGACCCCACACATGTGCTATGACTACTTTAAGCCATCAGGAATGTGTTTTAGATCACCTGTATGTAAAACAAATAGAAGCAAGGTTGTATTTTTAGGTATTTTTTATGTGTGTAAATTAATTGTCTATGTGCACTTCTGTTTGCCACTTGAAGATTGAATAAAGTATTTTGATTTGAATTGAATTTTCAAGTCACATAAATAAAGAATAGTGCTGAGTCTACTGGTAGGGTTTTTTCACCTCTGTTATATCAGACTATTTGTATCTTATTATGAGAAGGTAGACGACCTGGCCATCCATTGCCTGTTCAATCCAAACAATACTCTCACATAACATTTCCCATCTAATTCCACTTCCTGCCTTTTTCTAAAGACTTCATCACCTCATTACGCTGTTCTGAAAGCACATTCATGTGTGTGAGATTAGTTTCAATAGAGCTTTTATGGTGCCCACTGTCTCAATAGATAAATGCGCTAGCAATTCAGTTGATGATGAAGACATTTGTGCTTAGGTGATAATGTTCTATACAGCCCATTGTTCCTTCACTGATGAGAGTTTTTGTGCGGGGTAAAATTGCCAAACTGCCCTTCTTTTCCAAGGCCTTTTCTCAGGAAACTCAAGAATACAATCTCTAAATATTAAGCAAATGATAGTTTTAGGAAAATAATATTACAATTGCAGAAAGATGGCGACATTGCTTTTACTGTATTAGAGAAATCAAATTGTTGATTTGCAGTGTGACTGATGGCCTTTGATGTTGCACTTTGTTTGAACTTGGCATATATTAGGTACAAATTATTATCAACTGATTTCCTATCAATTCTCATCTTTTCTGTCAAACTCTTTGCTACCTTTGTTTCAATTCTCTATTTCCTCCTCCATCCTCTCCTCCTCCCTCTCTCCTCTTTGTCCCTGTGTATCCATCCTCTGTTTTCTTCCCTTTCAGCTCCTGAAAGAGATCAACAGGACCAGTGTCAGTCGTGCCCTCCGCCTCCGCAGACAGGCTGGCCAATCAGATCCTAGGGCCTATGTCACTGCTCACTTTAAGACCCTCCCCCTGGAGTTCACACTAGGTGACGGGCGAAACTATGGTGACTTCCGCAACCGTCCACTGCTGAACGGACAGGAGTATGTTTTCTTTGTGCTTGCGCTGCTAGACCTCTCTGAGAATGTGAGTAAAAACACACACACGCCCACACAGTTCAACCATCTAAATATAGTTTTGTCTAATTTATATGTGAAAATGCATTAAAACCATGTCATCCTCCAGACTATGTACGCCACTAGCCCTTATTCTGACCCTGTGACCTCATCTGATGTGGATCCTCAGCCAATCGTAGATGAGGAAGAGGGTCTGTTGTGGGTGGTGGGGCCTGTGCTGGCTGTCATCTTCATCGTCTGCATCGTCATCGCCATTCTCCTCTTCAAGAGGTAAGGGCAGCATGATGGAGCCAGGAAGATGTAAAAATTATTTAGTAAATTATTGGATTGGTGAGAGAAGGAGGAAGGAAATCAAAAAGAGACAGGGTGAAAGATTGGGAGTTTTGGTGAATGTGAGATAAAGAAAAATAATTAAAAGGCAGCTTACATCTTCACAGAGGGGCAGCAGATACTCTACAGGGATTAACTTGTTTTCATTTCCAATTTGGCTTGTTGCTCCTCTGTGTATTCAACTGAAAATATGTTTTGGGCAGTATAGTATATTCTACAGATATTTGAATATATTCCTTGCCTGTAGTTAGACTGTCCTATCTCAAGCAGCAGTTCTCAGATCGCCTTCGACAGAGCAAGGTCATAGAACAAGAAATAGTGTATCTCTTAGACAGGTACACACAATATATAATCCTTTACATTATCTGGACTATTGCTTTACGGCAGGGTTTTTTCAAAGTCTTGCACTGTGGGCCCCACCTCAAACAAAAATTGAGACAACTGGTCCTCCCAGCCCCCCAACCCCAGGAAGTATAATGTTTACATGGAGTCACCTAGTTAGCTGTGGGCAACAATTGAGCCCTGTTTCTTTTCTTTTTTTGCCTATATTTGTTTACATTTTGCCAAATTGGCACCATTAAAAGTATGCCGAATTAACTATTAAAGCTAGGGTAGGCAATTTATGTCAGAAGAATTTTTGTTTACATCTCTTTGATGCTGTTTGATTCCCAACAGCAATCAATAATTCAAATTCTCTGACACAAGTATAAGCATGTACTTGCCTGTCTACCAACCTACCTGCCTACCTGCGCGCACTCTGCCTGTGCACTCATTGCTCATGAAAATGTGTTTTGGGGGAGTGGATTTGTAGGAAAGGCCTGAAGGGACCTACCCTAGCTTTAACAGTACCCATGGATCTACAGACAACTATCACTTGATTACTTTGATACTAAAGAAAACTTAAAAACATGATGATTCTCAGGCAAGTTCTGGAGTTATTAGGGCCGTCCTTTTTCTATGATTTCTAAGCGGCTTTATGGATTACAGGGAGCAAAGTTAGCTAACATACCATATAGGGGAAGATAACATTATCACCCATGAGCATTATTCATGATAATCATCTGTTCTTCTGGCTAGAGCTTTGTTAATGCACATGAATAATTGCTGTGACTGATGTGGCATTGCAAAATTATTAACCTTGGTGGTGGTAATAGGTTCATAAGCCCTGGAGTGTAACCTGTGGTGAGCCACAGCCAATAATGTCTCACTTGTGGCTGAGTTGCACTTAGCAATATATTTCCAGTATGTTGTTATATAGTAGATGTCACAGTTAGAGGGTGTGCTGGGAGATAATGTGTATGCAGTGTTGTGCGGGATCAGGGGACAAGATTTGTTATTTAGATTTACATTCACTGTTTATCTTTGTATCTATAGGAGGTGCCATTTAACATATGTAATAAGAAACTAATTAGTTTTAATGAGAGGGATAGAACAATGAGTTCAGCATTGCTTTGGTCCCTGATGTTTTTTGATTGGACACTAATGCTATTCATCCTTGTCTGTTCTTTTATCTGCTCTTCTCCCTGTTTGGCTCCAGCAAACCTGACAGGTAAACAAACACCACCTATTACCATTTCCTCTGTCCTACAGGGGTATTTTCCTTGAAAAGCCTTTGCAAAGAATGCTTTAGATAATAGATCCCAGTAGAGTCAGGATTACCTTGTTTCTTTGGTGACTGCATAGTAACCTACAGTGCACTGGATAAATTGTACACTTGAAGTTGTACAATTGATCCAGAACACTGGATAAAGATATAAGGCATAAAAGCAAATTGTAAATATTCAGAGTAGGGAACAATGACAACTGCACTGCAGAGTTTGATCATGTCAATGATTTTAACTAAAAGAAGCAAAGAGTAGATGTCACTTTTAACTCCTGGCAGTCTCTGTGAAAAAAGCAGATACCCACCTCCATACCAGAAAATGAGCCAGTCATTAACATATAAAAAGCTGCAACACTAAACCAGCAGTCAACCAAAGCTCTGGTAGATTTTGAAACAGAAATTTCTTGAAAATTACAGCTATCCCTGTAAATGTCCAAGGGGCAATTTTATGTGGCTTACTCTGGTCCAGTTATTTAAACACAAATCCCAAAAATTGAGGTTATGCGTAAGTTTACAAATCCCACATTTTCCCAGATTCAGCCTTTTTTTCATGCAGTAAAAGGTTCAATTCATCAGGCTGAGGTTCATGTAAAGCTGTATGTTGATCTGTTATTGCAGGAAAAGGGCTGAGGCTGAAGGCAGGAAGGGCAGTTTCCCCTGCAGCAAAGCCATGTCGTCCCACCATCCCACTGATCCTGTGGAGCTACGCAGAATCAACTTCCAGACTCCAGGTAAACTAGACACACTTGTACACATACAGGCACAAACACCATGTGTTGTTTGATGTGTGATTTCTAAAGTATTAGTTGTATTTATAAGATTAACCGTGGTGTTGTTTCCCTTTTCAGCCTATCGTGTATCAGTGTACCGCGGTTATCGGCGTTTGTCAAGTTAGTTGGTCTTAGTCTGCCATAGATCTTCTCTTCTTTCTGCTGTCATTGTTTTCTTTCTTACCACATTCATTTCTTGCTTTCCCTTTTCTTTCTTTCTTTCTCTCTTTGTTTCTCTTTCTTTCTCTTCCCCATTTTCATGCTAACTAATCTTCCATACCATATAGGATGAAGCTGCTTGAATTGACAACATTTCATCAATATACCTCTGGAATACATCTTTAAAAATCCCCCAAAAAGCTTTCATGCTCAATTTTTAACCGCCTGTGTCATATTCACCAGCAGTGTGCATATACTCTGAGGACATGTTACTGTGCTTCAGTAACTTTCGCAACACGCACATTGTTCTTTTTGTCTGGAGAGAAAATGGTCACTTAACAAAAAACACTTCCATTTGCTTCCTCCACTGACTACGGACAGAACACTAAACACCTCCTCTGAGAATCCTTACTCTTAACATTTTCCTCCAAAAGAGTTTAGTTGTACATGTATCGAAATGGCCTCTTTTTCTATTTCTGTGCTCGGCAGGCATGGCAAGTCACCCGCCCGTCCCCATCTCTGAGCTGGCAGATCACACTGAGCGCCTCAAGGCAAACGACAATCTCAAGTTCTCTCAAGAGTACGAGGTAGGAATGCTGATTATCTGTCCCTGAAAATCTTTAACTTGGGAAATTCATCTGGTTTTGATGCAGTCACACACATATTTATCGTTGACTCGTCATTTCTTTGCTCAGTTTCAATTTTAATGGTGAACGCTGTAGATTGAGCCTCACAGTTAAGTTGCATTTTGATTCGTCTTCACAGAACGATACAAGATAAAGCGCATTTTCCTCTCTCTACTGTCTTGTTGTTATCTATACAAATATAAGGAGGAAATTGAAATTGCAAGCTCAAAGAGAGTTTGCTTACAGCCAGATGGTTATCAAGCCCTCATTTCTACGCTCTGGTGGAGAAACAGAGATAGAAATGAAGAGGCAGCGACAGAGAGCAGACTCACCAAGAGATACAGGAAGCAAGTATTCTCAAAAAAACCAAAACGCTTCTTGATTAGTTTTCGTCAAACTTGCAGCATAGTTAATGTGGAACAAAAAAGGCATCTACTTGGAGATAACAATGTGCCTGAACTTGGTGTGCTGAACTGTGGCACTAAATAAGAAAAAACACATCAGTAGAAATATTTCCCAACATGTTGGCTGTGTAGCAAATAGTGCTAGCATTACAATGAGCTCCACAGAGAGCTATTAAAGGCTAAAAATGTTTTTCTTTTCCTTACAAAAAAATTTTCAGTTTAGACCAACGGCCTCTAGGTGAAGAAGGAGACATAAGGCTCTAATTGGCCACCACAAGAGAGAGACAAATTGTGTGTGACAGAGATACGTATATAGAGGAAGACAAGGACACATTATGCAGAGAGTAGAAAAACAGAGCGAGAATGTCTGAGGGGGAAATGCGTCGGGAGAGAGGATAAAGGAGGGTGGAAGAGACAGTGAGGGAGAAGCCGTATGTAATTGTGGTGTGAGTTGGAACCACTCTGTTGAGCCTCACATTCTCTCTGCATGACTGTGTGCTTTGTTCGGTACTGAACTCTTAACGAGCGAACGAGAGAGATGGATGGAGGAGGGAGAGAGAGAGGCCAGAAATGATTGCGGTGTAATAATCAGACACACATGATGTTGGGCAGCGCGCGGAAAGCAGTCTCAAACACACACATACATACATGCACTCATCCAGTACCACTCCTGTCCATTTGTTCCCCAACCAAACCATAATTATGTGTCGTAAAATATTCAGAATTGCTAAATTGCTCTGGCTCTCTCCTCTTTCGTCCCTCTCCACTGACAGCCCCGTAATGACCTCATGTCTGCCTCTCCCAGCTAACAGCAATGGTTACACTGTAATTACCCTCCAGGAACTTAATGTGTTGGTCTAACACAACCATCCTTTCTCTCCCAGAGGAATTTATTGCGTTTTTATCATCTTTCTCTGGTAGCTAGTTTTTTTTTGGTTGTAGTTTTTTTGTCAAAAACGGAAAGTCCCTACATCGCTGTTGTTTCTTGAAACGGGATATCATGTTTGCCAACATTTCCGTCCAAGTTCAATAATGCCTTGTTAATTTTCAATTTGTACTTGGTTTCTACTGGTGTGGTTTTGCTGCAGCAACACTGGACAATGCTTGTGAGCTAAAATTCATAGAATTATGCTTATGCTTGCTCTGGATGCCATTTTCTGCATTTTGAAGAGATAACATCCTTGCCAACACTCAGTTTTAAGTGGCAATGCTATAGTGTATGCATGATATTGTTAGAGAATCAGACAGTGCATACAGGGGTTTGAAAGTGGTACACAATTATTAGTTGTCAGTTTCTTTGGCAAGTGAGCTCTGACTGATCAATACTAACATTCTAATCAGCATTCCAGGCAAAAAAGTGATTTTTTCATTACCACAATGAATGGCCTCAATCATACATGCAATGACCATTTGTCAGAATAATGTTACTGACACACCACATGCTGGTATGACCATTTGAAAGCCAATAATTAAACTTAAGTTTTTAAACCAAAGCCTATAAATAAAACCAAAAGGTTTCTTAAAAAATAATCTATTAAAGCATGCAACACTGTCCAAGACAACCTGAATTTATAAAAGTGGTTATCCCTGCAAGTCTGTCTTCATTAGTTATTTTCTGTTGATGTTCACTCTTTGTTCTGACCTTGTCTTTTGCGACTTGTAGTCCATCGACCCCGGTCAGCAGTTCACATGGGAGAACTCCAACTTGGAGGTCAACAAACCAAAGAACCGCTACGCTAACGTCATTGCCTATGATCACTCCCGGGTTATACTCTCCAGCATTGAGGGTAAGACACACCACCACTGTGTTTGTGTGCATATATGGGTGTGTGTCTCTGCTCCCTTGTACTTCTATCTTTGTGAGGACATTTTTAGGACATGAGGGCATTTGGTCATTTCCTCACTTCTTTAAAGGTCTGTTGCAGGTTTATGGCTTGGTGTCAGGGTTAAGGTTAGGTTTAAGGGTTTAGATTGGGCATGTAGTTGTGATGGTTAAGGTTGGGAATAGATGCTAGGGAGTGCAGCATGTCAACAAGAGTCATGACAAGTATAGAAGTACATACATGTGTGTTTAAGTGTGTATGAAAGTGTGTGAGAGCTGCTATCCATGAGGAATGGGATATTAATAGTCCAAAGATGTGTTTCATTACCAATTCCTACACAACACATACAAAGTGCTGTGCCTACATTAGCCATCATTTCATCATTTCAGGATTCAAACAAAGCTGTTTCTATACCCACTGTGTTACCACATCATATGATTGATGTGGTCTCTCACTTGATCATTTTAGTGTTTATGGAGATAAATTAGGCACACACTTTATTTATAGCCTATTTACTGATATATTTCCATGGTGCGCCCGTTTGACTGGATTCGTTAAACGGTCTAAAATAAGAAGAAAAAATAGTCTCAGTCCTGTTCTCAGTGTACGTTTTGAAGCTCACTCACCCACCTCAGCTGGGAAAGACCCGAGGCAGAGAAACTGGCAGCTCCAATGTGGAGAGAGGGAGGCAGTGGGAGGCCAAGCCCAAACAGATGAGCCTTATCTGGGCAGAGCATGTGTGAGCAGCCCTTCCACCCCCGCCTGTCCTGGAGCCCTGGCTGTCTTTCTTTCAGCTTAGAAAACACATATACTCTTGAGTATGTCCAAACACACAAGAGCACACACACACACACACACACTCTACTATAGATTTAAAACACATGCCCAGGACGTGCACAAGCACAGCTATGCACTTTTGCACCCAGTCTCCTCCACACATGCTCATAAACTCACACTCTCTTCCAAACCAGTGAAGGCACCAAGTGAATTAGAGAGAGAGAGAGAGAGAGAGAGAGAGAGAGAGAGAGAGAGAGAGAGAGAGAGAGAGAGAGAGAGAGAGAGAGAGATTGTTTGTTTGTTTGTTTGTTTGTTTTATCTGCAAAGTGCTTCTGCTGTAGTCCCTTGCAATAAAGTTGTAGCTCATCAAAGCATTTAGCCAAGCTGTCCTTTAAAGACTGAGGTTGATAAACATATGTTCGAAGCTCTTCTTACCATCTGCCCCCATCCCATTTAAAATAAGTTGCATAAACACCCTGTACTCCTCTGTCATTTAAATGTGTCTGCGGTGTGTGTGCGATGGTGGCTGTGGCTTTTACGACTGTATGAGACTAAGTCGTGTTCATATAATAAGCTGCAAGAAGAGAATCAGCTGCAGGAGTTTCTTCCTGTCGGGATTCTACTGTTTGCTCATTGACTTCTATCTTTTTAAATGTAAACCGCTATCAGATGACTCAAAAGGAGTTTTGTGTCCCACTTCAGCAGAATCAGGTCACGGCTGAATGCACGCATACATGTCTGTGTGTATGTCCGTGTGTGTACTTTGGTGTTTTGGTGTATGTGTGCATGTTTGAGCTATGACTCAGTGATTTTTGGGATTATAGTATTAGGCCCCAGATGAGCAGGACTGATCCTAAATCAAACACACACAGACTGTCTCTCACATCACACACATATACACACAATCCCTTCCAGGACAAGCAGTGTCAGCCGAGTCTTACACAGAGATGGCCTTACAGTCATATTGCCATTCAAAGCAACACAACCAGAGTATACTCAGATTAGGCCCGTGATCGTCTTAGCATGTATTATAAAACAAGACGGCTGAACAATCCAACACCAAAGGACGCTTGGCCCTGTGAAAACATTAATCTCCCTGCCATGACCTCACATGATCCACGCCCTTTATTACTGGGACATAAACCTGCTTTCCTGCTTTCTTTCACTACACTTTAAATAATCCTTATAGATTATTTTACCTTGAATCAGAATAAGAATCAGGTTCATCTGCAAAGAAAATTACATTGACAGAGAACATTTCCATGTGATCAGTGCAGAAACCCTAGTGCCATTCATCATGCATATGATGCAGTGGACAGATATGAACACCAGCGTATTTCAGCATCAGTGGCATCTATTTCACCCATCTGCGCGTTTATTCTCCTTTTTCTCTCCCACCTCAATCTGTCACAATTCATTCTCTTCCTCACCTTGCACACATCTCTTTCCATTTTTTTTCCTCCACCCTCCGTAACTTCCACTTTTTCCTAATTATGCAGGTGTCCCAGGCAGTGACTACATCAACGCTAACTATATTGATGGCTACCGCCGTCAGAATGCCTATATCGCCACTCAGGGATCCCTACCTGAGACTTTCGGGGAGTTCTGGAGGATGGTCTGGGAGCAGCACACAGCCAACATTATCATGATGACCAAGCTGGAAGAGAAGTCACGGGTAAGAAAAAAGGGATGGAATAACATGGGAGTATGGGACAGCAAGGATAGGGTAGCACAGCACTAAGCCAACACACTACTGATGCCTAAGAGAAGCGAAGGGAAGATGAGGAAGGCCTAGGATAGGATAGGTGACTTTAGGAAGGGGCAAATATTAGAATATCATGATACAATATTAAGATGCATTTGTGGGTAAAATGCTGGGATAGGACAGCAGATGGTAGGCTAGCATAGTACAGAAGGGGGAAGTGTATACTGTAGTAGATTAGCATAAGGATCTGTAGGATAGGATAGACCACAGAGGTACTGTAGAGTAGGATAGCCCAGAACACAAGACATAGTGGAATAAATGGTGTGGGGTACTACAAACACTACTTCCTGACAGATTTTTTTGTTTATGAAGCAAGTGTGCCAGACCTTTATTTCCTTGGTCTGTTTCATTGTGCATTAGCAAGCAAGTTACTTAGTAGTAACTGCATGCTGTACATGGCAGTGCATTATTTCTTTGGTTTACCTGTAGCAGCCTGCTTTTCAGATGTTTTTGAGGAAATGTTGTGGAGGTCAGCAGCTCTCAGAAGAACAGCAGTGACATGTACTGTAAAGTGCAACCGGATGTTGCACTGCCAGCACTGAAAATGGTAAAGTAGGTAAAGTATGTACAGTGTAGTATAGGACTGGTTTTGGAAGAATATGATTGGATAGACTAAAATGCAGGAAGGTAAGAGGAGGATAGTATGTTAGAATAGGGACAACGTGGGTATGGAAGGGTAAGATAATGGGGTATAGAAGAACAGGATAGGCTGTGGAAGAGTTGGAGGTGTCAGGTTGAGCGTGATTGAAAACAGTAGGATAGAGGTGAGTAGGGCAATGATGATTGAAGTTAAATTACAGTAAGAGAAATAAAGTACAGTTGGGTTAGAGTTTAATAAGGTCGGTTTGACAGCATTGAGGGAGTACAAGACAGACCAAGGCAGGGCAGGACATTTATTTTTTAGGATGTGGAAAGACAGTAGAGTCCAGATGGATTCAACAGAACAGGACAGACAAGGAGAGTACATAAGAGAAAGAGCAAGGACACATCATGTAGCACAAAAATAGTTTACAGAATAAACCAAAAAGCAGCCGACATCATTATGGTAAGCTAAAAGTGCTATAGTTAAGTGAGAAGCTAGAGTGGATAGCACAAGGTGTCATGTAGTTGATCGGAATAGAATAGAATACAGTAGAATATAATAGCGTAGAATGGTGAGTAAGACCTGGGGGAATTACAAGTACAGCTAAATTGGGGGTTGGTAATGAATTAGAAAATCATTTAGCTTCAAGGCATTTTGCTGTTGTTAATAGAATATGCATTTGAGTAAAAATTCAATGTAATGAGAATGTCATGTTAGAATAAAATGAACAAAAATGGCTTGAGGTATGAATCATGATTAAGTGCTAAACAATTATGTCCAGAACCCTGTTCAGAAAATGATCCTTTCCTCTCATCTGTGATTCTTTTCCTATTAACCTGTGTCTTGTGTTAAAACTCTGTTTCCTTTTCAACTTTTTCCAACTGTCTCTGTTGTGTCTGTTTGACCCTCAGATGCCCTCTTATTTCTTCTCTAAGGCAAGACCTCGCTTTCTCTCCTTTGCTAATCCCTTTTAAAATGCCACCTCACCTCACATGGTTTTCTCCTTACCTTTTTTTTTCTCTATTCAGTGCCCTTTTTCTGCTGTTTCCAGCATTTTTTTTCTGTGCAATAGCCAGTGCATTGAGTGAGAATGCAGGATTGTTTTCAACTCACCACATGGCACTCATGGTTAACTTGGTCTGAAAGGGGTTTCATTGTAACCACTGCAGTTGAGAAACAGTGCACATTAGTGTCTACAGTTTGCATGATCACCCCCACAACTGTTTTTCTATTTTCCTTTCTAGTGGTTATGCAGTAGAGGATGTAGCCATCAAATAAAGACAATTTTTACACTCTGGCTACATCATCACAAGGAGTTGTATAAAAAATTCTGTAGTTCTGCTGCAGAATTGCTACAGAGTGAAGGACTGCAAATCACCTAATTGTAAGCAGTAGGCTGCTACTGTCTCATAAACAATCTGTAGTTTGTGAATGACTTACAACATTAAGCAACAATGAAAACATTCAATTTGATATACTTAGCTGTTTATTATCAGCCCACTGCCTCCATATCTAATGTTTGAGGGAGTAGTGGGCTGCTTGTTGGAGAAAATGATTTAATCTCATTTAACACCTCTCAACATTATGCCATTATGTGTTTACGTGTTAACAAAGATGATCGCAGATGGTCCCACTTTGGGAATCTTGCCAGCATTGTTCCTTTTAGCACCAATCAAACCACACAAGTGCAGGGCACAGTTATGCTGTTAGCCCATATATCAATGGATAATGTAGTCTTCACACCACCATTTACTGCGATCCTGTTTAGTTTTTGGCAGTGGTCTGGCCCCCCTATGTGGTCGACCATTCCTGTCCCCACAGTGTCTCAAGGTCTGGTGGGAAAACAACAGTTAAAAAGCTGTAATTACAGCCTGAACATCCCGGGCCAAAACACATAATCCCCAGTCTGGAGCAGTGGAATGCAGAGCGAGCTGAGCTGAGCTCCCTACTGTCTTTGATGTGAGGACTGGAGGGATCAGCACATAACGTTTGGTTTGGCCTTATTCTGCCAAGGCACCCCCCTCCCTCCTTCCCCCTCCTCTGGGATTTTTTTCCTCTCTCCTCTGTGGTCTCTGAGGCTGAGCTGAAGAACTACAAATATGCCCGCCGTATACGGGTGAATTCTAGGTGTTTCGGTGGTTAGGGATGCTGGGATTTGGGGTGCGGGGTGTAGTTTTGTATGGATTTGTAAGGTTGGAATGTAGGGCGATGTAAAGCGTCAAATATGTGAGGGCTGAACTTTAGGTATCACTTGGCTTTTCCAGCTCTGTGGTGGATCTTTGTGAGAGCCCACCAACCTATGGCAATTTCATGCCACACTGTTTTCTAGTATTTGAAACAACTTATGCAGGATCACACCCCAGAAAGCAGAACTCTCTCCCCCCCCATCTCTCTTTCTGTCACTCTTCACCTCACACACTTACTAAAACCTCTTTCACACGCTGGGTTGTCGCTACTGTATATGCACATTTTTTCCGAACATTACTGTCTGAATTTTGCAAACTCTCTCACTGATCTGCTTCAACACTCCCTTCCTTTTTTTGCATCTGTACACATTCACACGCACCCAAGTCAGCTCTCTCTTTCTCTTCTTTCACAAATGTGTACAGACGTATACAAACTGCTCTGCATCTCTCACAGCTTCTTCCCTCTTCCCTTGTAGGTGAAATGTGATCAGTACTGGCCAACACGGGGCACAGAGACCTACGGCCTCATCCAGGTCACTCTGCTGGACACAGTGGAGCTGGCCACCTACTCTGTCCGGACCTTCGCTCTTTACAAGGTAACGTGACATGTGCAGTGGGGTGTAATGGGGTCGTGTGTGTATTGATCTGTTGAAATATTTATCCATACTAGTTTGTGTGTTTGCGCTTGATTCAGAGGCCACGTCACAGTTACCTTGTCATACATTACTGATCCTTCCGATGAGATTTAAAGTGACATGACATAATAGTGACCTATTTTTTTTTTATTATTAGTTGCTGAATAGGAAAAGAACATTTTGATGAATTATTGTCTCACCTACAATGGATCACCTGTCTGGTTCAATAAACCAACAGTACATTCATAGAGTTTGTTCACTTGGTATGCTAGCCATGAATTGTTGTTGTACATTTTAAAGGATAAGTCTGGTGATATTCTTCTAATTGTCAGCAAATCCCAGGAAAACGGCAAAACCAGCAATGAATTGATCCAACTAGCAAGTATTGTCTGTGTAACCACAGCCTGATATACTGTAGTTTATTCCTCTGTGCCACAGACCACCATTGTTGCTCAAAAACTATTAAAAACATATCAGTGAGCCACACTGTTGTTCTAAGTGACATGTTCCTTTATTACGATGAACATGGGCACTGTAGTTTATTTTGAGTCAATCACACAGACACCGTCCTGAGGCTATAAATACTCACTGGGCCACCAAAAGTGTGTTAATCCATGGCTGAAAATAATCCCAAAAAATAAACTATTTACTCCAGTTTTAGTAATATGTTCCAGCTGTTTTAGGAAATTACTGAGCCTTTTTTTTTAATGAAACTATATACTTTATGTGACCTGTTTTTAAAGATATATATTTTCAGTAGGAAGGAATGGGCCAGGAGCTGAGTATCACAGACAGGGTAGGGAAGTCGGAAAGTATTGGATAACAACATGGGACACTATGTTTGTTGACTATAAGAAAAATATAGAGTAACACCAGCTTTATCTTTAACACTCTTGTCCGTCCGCTTGTCCAGAGCGGCTCCAATGAGAAGCGTGAGGTTCGTCACTTCCAGTTCACGGCCTGGCCAGACCACGGGGTGCCTGAGCACCCCACCCCCTTCTTAGCCTTCCTACGCAGGGTCAAGGCCTGCAACCCTCCAGATGCGGGACCCATGGTCGTCCATTGCAGGTGTGTGTGTGTGTGTATGTTTTTGTCAGTGCTTCATCCATATTTTATATTGGTTTAGTTTAGACATTCTTGTAATTCACTGTACCAAAATAATTCCTAAAATCACCAATCACCATCCCTGTCCAAAGTCCCTGACCAAAAAGAAAACAAAGTTGGTCCTTGACTTTGTGTCTGTGTGTGCTTGCATGAAATACTTATGTGTTATTTTGGGTTTTTCTTGGCAGCATAATTTTCAAAAGCCAGCGAGTTTGTGAAAATCAACAAGAGTCCAAGAGCACTTGTATAAAATCATTCATAGGTCCTGAACTGAAATGAGATTGACCTGCCATTATGCAAACCCCAAACCATCCTCACTGGCTCAGACACCCACATTCTTCCCTTAACAACCTCCATCATTTCTAAGATACAACAACAGCAG
The DNA here is from genome assembly GCF_020085105.1 of Siniperca chuatsi. Taxonomy (NCBI): domain Eukaryota; kingdom Metazoa; phylum Chordata; class Actinopteri; order Centrarchiformes; family Sinipercidae; genus Siniperca; species Siniperca chuatsi. The sequence goes on from NC_058044.1 coordinate 17,338,669, forward strand.
CCACCATGCTGACCCTATTTTCCATAAGTAGCTTTCAGTGTTGACTATTTACCGTTTAAGCTGGTGGTAGATCTGGGTTCATAAGTTTATATTCAAATGAGCTGCTGTCTGAGCAGCAGGATGCTCATGCGTTAGTTGGAAACTTGTCATTACAGTCTTGGCACAGTGGTGAGTTCCAGAGCTGGAATGAAGCTACTATTAGCTCTTACCAGGGAGTGAAGGAGAGAAGAAGATAGAGGGTAGCAGAGGGAATATGGAGCAGAAGCTGTCGGGAGGAAGAATTAGGGAGATATAGATGTGGAAGGAAGAGAGAGAAAGGGAAGAAAAGGGGATTGAGAGATGATTGAGAGGGAGAGTTAGCGAGGGACTGGGAGTTAGAAGAGGAGATATGTGCAGAATGAGAGAGAAGGTGAGGTCAAATCCAGGACACGGTGAGTGGAAATGATGAATTAAAGAAAAGGAAAAGTGGAGAGAAAATGGAGTCTAAAAAAAACGTACAAATGTGAGAGTGAAAAAGTGGTGGGGCTGGTGTGAGTGTGTTGGAAGGGTACTTAGAGAAAAGATAAAGAGGCAGGGAGATGAGGGCAGGAGGGGGGTGAAAAGGTTGGCAGGAGAGGAGCTCTTCTTAATCTTCCGTAGCAGTCAGATGGAGTATCTAACAGGATTATCAGTCAAATTTAATTATCCCGGCAAAACTCCATCATAATGTGCCTTAACAGATCAACCAGCCTCTGTATCAGACAATGGACCGGATCTCATTCCACGTCCACAACACACACTTGTGCGCACACACACACACACACATACACACTGATATTAATTTAACCATATAAAGAGGTTTTTATTCACTTGCAGAAACTTGCTTGGTCAGGATGTTTCACCATTTAGGTACTAGCACAGCAAAAATGTGAAGTGTTTGGGTAGGCAGCTAAATGTATTATATTTCTGGATTGTATGTCGATAGGAGAGGATATCTTCCTAATGCCAGTCAGACGGTGATGCTGACTCATCGCTGATGTCAATTTTTACATCCTTTGTTGGAAATATTGCTGGCTGGCATCTTTGTGATACTTAGTTGATTTAGGCACAGTATGCTAGAGCTTTCGCAATATGCAACAGGGCCAGATTTGTACCAGGTTTGAAGACATAGCACACATTCAGGAAAATTATTTCATACAGTACATACCCCAGGTTACGTGAGAAAATCATATCACCGTCTGTTCCCCCTTTTTTTCCTCAGTGCTGGAGTAGGTCGCACTGGCTGCTTCATCGTTATCGACGCCATGGCAGAGCGAATCAAGCATGAGAAGACCATTGACATCTATGGCCACGTCACGTTGATGCGCTCCCAGAGGAATTACATGGTCCAGACGGAGGACCAGTACATCTTCATTCATGATGCACTGCTGGAAGCTGTAACCTGCGGGAACACCGAGGTCCCCGCAAGGAACCTGTACTCCTACATTCAGAGGCTGACGCAGATTGAACCAGGAGAGAATGTCACCGGCATGGAGCTGGAATTCAAGGTGAGGACTAATCACCAATCACTGGAGCTTTCGACTGTATCACACGGTCCACTCCAGCAGATTTAAGTTCGCTCATTTACCACATAACTCTAGATGTCGAAACTTGATACATGATTCTGAGCATCTCTAGTTTGCAGTTGGCAAAACAGTCTCACATCCAGATCTATTTAGTAGCTGCTGAAGATGTTCATAGGAAGATGGTTCTCTCCAACACAGCTTGAGAACAGCCTTCTCCACAAGGACATACAGTATGTATGAACCTTGAATTCCTGACCTTGATAGTCACTGAGCATCTTTCCCAGGGCTGTTGGCAGTTCCCCCTCTGAGAGTTTCATATACTCAAGATGGATGGTTGGATTTGAAGGGAATTGTGGGATTGCACTTTTTGAATCCAAGGTAAGAGAGTTCTACTGAAGGTTTTAGAAAGCATCATAGTTTTGTAAGTTTGATGGACATACACAAAAAGACCAAATAATGTAATAAAATCTTCGGGAAAGGTCAAATGGGCGTTTTCAAAAATTTAGAGAGGTGATCAGAATTCAAGGTGAGAACACCGAACATAGACATCAAGACACAAACAAGAGTGAGTACATAAGGGATTAATAGTGTTTTTGAGAAGTGTTATTTTCATTTTATTCTAGCTGTTTTTGTTTTGTTTACTGTGATATTTACCTCTCGTCAGATGAGTTCTCAGCAGACTCCGTGTGGTTTGGCTGGGTGGAAAGAGAATCAATTTTAGCCATACAGGTATATATTGAAAGCAGGTGGCTTAAATTTTTCCTGGAATGGTTTATGTCTGCTCAGACACTCACAGGGCAAAGTAAACACAAAGCCACTCTAAGCAATCTCCTTTATCCCATGCTCCGGCATTCCTGCCCTAATAGCAGCGGTCTCCTCAGAATGACAATGAACTGAGCGTGCACTGAACTGTTTGCTCAGCCTTATATTGATGTAAAACATATGCCAGGGTTGTCCCAGTCACCAGATCTCATCTCACTCAAACACTTAGGGGACAGAAATGGCACTTTCCACCTTCATCAACAAAACACCAAAAGGATGGAATTTCTAATGGAGGAGCGGCGTCGAATCACTCAAATAAAATCACAAAGTTGAAGCGTGTGTGAGAACAGAAAGAAATGAAGCTGTTCTCGCAGCTTTTGGTAATCCAACACTCTATTAAGACACACTGTTTTTGTTTCCCTTCACAGAGAGTTTACTGGTTGAGTTTAAAGAGGTTGCCAACGGGGCATGATGTTATCCAAGCTTAGCAGAAAATAATGGCACCTATCAAAGCAACAAAAAGTTTTGTGTGCGCCAGACTTTATTGATAAGACCGAGTCAAATTCAAACCAAATGACACGAAGAATTGCTATTGTTGGCACTGGAAACTGGGTTCAGAGTACCTAAATGAACTGGTAAAAAGCGGTTAGTGTGGGATTTTCCAGCTCGGTCTGTCTGTAAGAAAATAAGGTACTGCTGTTTCTCCCACAGCACTCCAGTAGCCACCGATGGTCGAGGCTCAGTTCATGAGACCCCATTGTTTCCCCTCCCGAGTCTGCGGTTTCCCTCTGTCTATTCTCTGTTGTTCTGTCTTTCATTTTAAGCCATGTCATCCAATGGTCAAGTGTGAGACCGTGTACACTATGTGTTCACGTCTGCCTGTCTGCACATATCCATATGAATCTGTGTGTTCCAAGGTTTTTGCTGGTGCAGGATCAACTATGGTTCACATATGTGCGTTGAGACAGTGTGGGGCCTTGTGGTTTCCTGCCCCCCGACTCTTGATTTTCTTCTTCCTCCTCTCGTTCATTTTATTATATTCCCTCTCCCATTCCCTACCGCTGCCCTCGTCCCCCTATATCACCCCACCTTTGTTTATTCAATTGAATATGTCTGACTAGATATCCTCGGGCCTGCCGAGTCAAGCTGATTTTCTAATTTCAGTTGTCCAGCATGCCAGAGGAAAACCAAGGCTTGTGCTAAATATATGTGCTAAATATATTTGAATGAGGTCCTTGAATTTGTTTGAACTTACTATATTTATTTTTCCTCCTTCCTTTAATCCATCCTTCCTTGTTTTCATTACTCTCCATCTTCCTTCCTTCCCCTCTAATTTCTTTATGTTTTGTCTGCTCTCACCAACACTACTTCTTAGGCCCGTATCTAAGGATCTGTAAACATTTCTTCATATGTCAGTCAGCATAATATTATAAAATACTGTTGTTTTTTTTCTGCTCCAGCGTCTGGCCAGTGCCAAGGCCCACACATCACGGTTCGTGAGTGCCAACCTGCCATGCAACAAGTTCAAGAACCGTCTGGTGAACATCATGCCCTACGAGACCACACGTGTGTGTCTGCAGCCAATCAGAGGAGTGGAGGGATCTGACTATATCAATGCCAGCTTCATTGATGGATACAGGTCAGAAAAAACTGATCAGAACTATTACTTTTTATGCTCCTGTTTACTTGTTGGTATTTAGTTTAACATTTAGTTCATTCAGTTACTGTATGTAGACTCAAAGGTCAAACAGTTTACAGAGAATGTCAACTCTAGCATAGCTTTATTTGAAGTAAAATGAATAAAGTCAGTGCATGTGTACAGTATTTAATTCATGTATTTGTGTTTGTAGGCAGCAGAAGGCCTACATAGCAACCCAAGGCCCGCTGGCAGAGACCACAGAGGACTACTGGAGGATGCTGTGGGAACACAACTCCACCATAGTTGTCATGCTAACCAAGTTGAGAGAAATGGGACGGGTACGGATACAAACACACACACACACACACACACACTAATGGTAAGTGATTGTAGCTGAAGCTGCCAATGGCTGATATTACGCGTCTGTATTGATATATTTAAACTTGACTAAATTGTGCCAAAAATTACAGATATTATGTGCTAAAAGGGTGTATGGGCTGTGAAGGAAAATCTAGACAAAGAGACAATAAAAGTCTTAGAAAACCACACTAATTAAATTCTTTTAGGTGAGCTGCAGCTTTTAAACAATGGACATGGTTTCAATGCGACCAAAAATAGAGTGATTTGTTCTTGATGACATGATCAATTTTACGCAAACATGTACTGTAACACACAATATCACACAATGTATTATAATTAGGGCTCATTATTTTCATGATTAGCAGCCCTTTCACATTTGTCCCCCATTCCTCTCTTGACATTCTTTTAGCAAAAGCAAATTCTGAGCTTTCCTCGCCATGAGAGGACCCCGTCATTTTTGGTGAATATCAGTAAAAAATGAAAAGTCTTAACTATTAATAACAGTATATGAAGCATTGAAAATGCAAGCAACACAGTGATGGAGTGAGAAAGAGAGAGAGATAGTGGTGTGAGTTATATCTCATGAACATCATATCTCATCTGGCACAAGACTTATCTTCAAGTGAATAATGAATTTCAGAAGTAAGGCAGACATTTTCATGACAAAGTAGCCAGAAATTGTTCTCCTTACACACTGAATCCCTTAGACGTGATGTGAAGCTCTGAACACAAGCGTCTGTGCTGTCCTCCTGCAGGAGAAGTGCCACCAGTACTGGCCTGCAGAGCGTTCAGCCAGGTACCAGTACTTTGTGGTGGATCCCATGGCTGAGTACAACATGCCCCAGTACATCCTCCGAGAGTTCAAAGTCACTGATGCCAGGGTGAGTCATCAGTTTGTATGTGTTTGTGTTTATGTGTGAGTGTGTAAGAATAATAAGAAAATAACAAGACAAAAACACATTCTCTTCCTCCAGGACGGCCAATCGCGGACAGTTCGTCAGTTTCAGTTCACTGATTGGCCAGAGCAAGGAGTGCCAAAGTCAGGGGAGGGATTCATTGATTTCATTGGCCAGGTGCACAAAACTAAAGAACAGTTTGGCCAGGATGGGCCAATTACTGTGCACTGCAGGTAAAACCTCTTCCTCCCACTTACACCTCTATATTTTTATATATTGTGATCATTGTATTCATTGCGACAGATGAGTGACAAAGTGAGTGGGAAATTTTGGACTGACATGTTTGACAGCGTTCTCCACCATGATCATTAAAATGCCAAATGAGGGAATATTTTTTTGAAGGTGTTCATCCCTCAGAGACTTGATGCTTGTGGCGGCCCAACATCTTACACTTTATGGCTTCTAACTTGAATTTGTCACCCGTCTGTAATTGTGATCAGTGTAGTAGTTTAATGAGCTAAACACTGTAAAGACAAAACACATTAGAGTCAGAGTCAAAGAGATTATGTGAGGTTGATAATAGTTTAAAACAAAGCTATTTTTTTTTTGCATATCTTACCAGTCCCCTAAACAAGTGTGGACTGGATTTAGATGTATCATTGGCATATGCACTGATCAGAGAAACTGTATGAACCTGACAAACCACAGATGATATCAGTGCCAGTCATCTTACCACATAATAGTCATATGCATATGTCCAACTATTTTTTGTAGCCTGTTCACATCTACCCTAAAAGCAAAATGTTTGCACTCAAAGCAAACTTCAGTTGTAAGCATACAAACATAGCCAAATAACCATTTATAATGGGCCCAGAGAACACACAGGTAATAGTGGGGCAGGTGATGCTCAGCAGGTAGATTGGGTCCTCCTTGGTGGTTTGATTCCTCCTCCTGTCCACATGTTGAGGTGTCCTTCAGCAAGACACTGAACCCCAATTGCTCCCAATGATTAAGCCAGTGCCTTGTATGGTAGCACATTGGTGTGAACGTGTGAATGAGAGGCAAATTGTAAAGCGCTTTGGATATGTAAATGCAGTCTATTTAATTCAAACTGGAGGGTTAAATTGGGGTTGATGTAAAAGTTTGGAGACTGGGTCTTTGGATGGAGAGTCAGTGATCTTTAGCCATTACCCTAAGGGTCACTCCCCTAGTCATGCGGCAGTATTAGAATGTGTTCACCTCTCTGTTAAAGATCTAAAACATTTTTTTTCCTGCTTACATACATTATTAATACAAATGGTGTCTGATCTTTGCCATGTGTGAGCAAAAAATCTGAATTAGGTTACTACTACTAACAGTGGGAGGAATTTCTGTATATGATTGAAAACATGGCACTTCAGTTTGTCATACATGACTACAGGTGCTGCAGTTATAAATACATCCAGCTCTAAATATGTTTCCTGTCCACCAACAGTGCTGGAGTAGGGAGGACTGGTGTGTTCATCACCCTCAGCATCGTGCTGGAGAGGATGAGGTACGAGGGAGTTGTGGACATCTTTCAGACTGTCAAGATGCTGCGTACCCAGAGACCTGCCACCGTTCAGACAGAGGTGAGCTTATTATTATTGTCTTCCTTCTAGTTCATGCTCTCTTTCCCACTCCCGCTTGTCTCTTTTTCAGCCTTTTTTTCCTCTGTCACTGACTTGATACTCCTCCCTTCCTCCAGGACCAGTACCAGTTCTGCTACCGGGCCAGTCTGGAGTACCTGGGAAGCTTTGATCACTATGCAACATAAACCCAGTGGCCGTCTCTCATGCCACATCCCACCTAGTGCACTTTTCTTAGGTCACACGCAGCCTGAATTAATGCACTAGGCTGCAATGTGTCTTTGAAGATTTTTGCCACCACATGCAGAGTGAAGGGGGACCATCGGCTTATCCCGTACCCAGAAACAGCACCTCTAACTGAGCCATAGCAACCTGCTTGACAAGGGTGTTTCCTTCCACCCTCAGCCCAAACACACCCATTGGTCAGTCTGAAGAAGCAACTTCAACCACTGTTCCAATCAGAATACTTGATCAAATATTGATTTTTATTAATTTCAGTGCTTTTGTGAGCACCCAGATTGCTTTACATTGTTTGGGTGTGGAACTCTCACCTCGTCCACCACCAGTGTAGCATCACCGACGTAAATACAGGACCCGGCTACAGTAATTAGCTGTCACAGGAAATTTTGATTTTTCTATCTTGAGGACTGTCTAGAAGGAGTCTACAAAATCCATCTTATGGAAGCCTCGTGGACAGAAAGAACTGGGACTTTTGAGCACCAGAGAATTGCCAACAGGAGACTGTAAACACAGAGCACACCGTATTAAAAAGACAAAGAACCCACATCCCAAAAAAAAGACACCAAGAAGTGTTTTTTTTCTGTTTTGTTTTGGAAACAGACTCTCGTTTCCTGTGAATGAATAAGAAGATATTTCTACCATACAGTAATAAAAACCACCAGTTCAACCTTATGCGTCACGATTTAAGATAAGGGAAATTTGAGGGAGGTTTAAAATGCATACCACAAAGTAAAACATTCATTTAGTTTTTTAGAAAAATATAGATATGTGACTATCTTGTTTTTTAAAAACTGGGTATTCCTTGTGGCACGTTCAGTTTTTATTTGTTTTTACAGATTTATGACTTTGTCCCCACCGACCATACAAAGGCAAAGTTGTATTCTTTTTCTGTGTAATCCAATGAGCTGTAGCGATTTTTTTAAAGTGATACGGTACTGTTTTAAAAGTGTACAATCAAATCTAGTGTGGAAAATGTTCACAATTCTATGAAAAACACTACCATTGAGTGTCACTCTCCTGTATTCTCTACCCAGACACACATTGCGCATGCACACAGGACTCTCAACCTCATTTTAACCCTGGCCTGCGGTGTCAGAGAGGACGGCCATTTTTGAATTTCCAAGGGGCCCACAGAGGTACAGTATTAACCCCGCTGCTACCAGAAAGTTGATCTGTGTGCAGGTTGAGAGAAAGCCAGATAAAACACAATTAAGGAGAGTATGCACAGAAAGCAAAATGAGAAAAAAAACAAGTATTTATGTGTCCAAATAAGCTTCACAAAGATTTCTCAAGCAGGGAGCGAGAAAGGGATGTAGAAAACAGGGTGGGATGGGGGGGTCGGGGAAGGAACAATTTTCTCACTGGAATGCTCACCTATGACTTTTCTCTCTGTCTGATTCAGTGTGCAATAAGTAGATGTATTATATATTTTTGTGTCAAGTCACTAACTGCAGTTATATGCCATTATGACGATGATGATATTGATGATGGTGCATCATTTTCCAGACACAAGGATGTTACACTCGATATGGTTCTCACCACCGTTTAATGTGTCCAAACAGAGGAACGACCTCTGACCTCTGAAGTAGATCTTTTATCACGTCACAACTCCAGTAGATGATGTCATCCTTCTGTGTGTCATGGCAACCAACGAATGATCAGACTCATATTTCAAACAGCATCTAATAAGTATTTTGATTTTAGATTTCTAGTGCCTTATATTACACGCCTATTTTGATAAAGTTACTTTAAAGGGTTTTTTGTGTATTTTATGTATGTATGCTTGTGTGTATGTGAACTGAATGTCTGTGCATATGATTTTGTTATGTTACAGTATGTGAAAGTGTCTCATGTGTTTGTTTTTGGCTGTGAACTTTTGTATGGAAGGCTCTGTGTAGGCTGCATAGTTGTACTCATCACTTTCAACCCAGCAACAACATCATCATATCTCTTTAAATCAAAAAAACACAAACAAATCTTATCTTACATGAGACTCAACTAAAGAAAAAAAATGTGGTTTCAAAATAGGTTATTAGCTGGATGGTCCGATCATTGTGGACAGAAAAAAGTTTCTATGTCGACAGCTTTCCGTCTTTCACTTCCTGGGACACTTTGCACAAGCTTTGTGTACATACTCTTTCATTCAGACTTCAGTTTGCCTGCCATGAAATTTTGGCCACACTAGCAACTTTGGCACCGACTGTGAGCTGGCTCAGACAAGTCATACTTATTCAGCTATGTAGAAATCTATATAAAGCTGAACGGCAGTGGCTATCTTTGTCAGTTTGGAGAAAAAAGCAAAATAACAAACCGCATGGATACGCTCATGTATCCCACCTGAAGCCCTTCACCTGAAATCAGTCAAACTGGTCATCTGTGTTCCTCGTTCTGATGTCTACAGTCATATTTTTTTTTCCTTTAACAACAAAGGCAGAGAGAAGTTCAGGTGCTATGTCTCCAACAACACAGAAGCTACATCATTTTTTTGTATCTCCATTAATGCTTGACCATATAAGGGATCGTTGACAGTTTTCCACCATCTTACAGTAACCCTGTTGTTGTTTTTTGTATGCATGGTACCACTTTTGAGATGCCCCTTTGGTCGCACCTGTTATGGGAAGACTTGCACTTTCTCTCTTTGTACTATGCACTAATACTAGTATCCTATTATCTCTGATAGCCCCCACCTGCCCCCTACCAAAAGGAGTTTTACTTGAACTCAGTATAGATGGACCCTGTAATACTCACATGGTTGTGTATATGTAAATAACACAAAACACAGAGAGTAATTGAATAAATAAATAAATGAATAAATAAAGGATAAAGGTAAAGAGTGAATAAAAATCTATCAGATATACAGAGTGATATAATAAAAGGATGCACCTGAAATCACAGTTTATGGCACAGCAGTATGTGCAATACATCACATTGTGGATTTGTTGTACCACAAAAGAGAAGTTTCACAAAAAAAAGTGTTCTATTTTACCCCCAATGTATCATGTAGATGGATAAAACTGGAGTTTATAAATTGTATAAAAATGAAAATATGGTGTGTTATTTGGACCGGTTACCTCCAATTGGTCTGTAAATGTAAACCTTTTTTTTTTTTTTTTTTTGTTTTGTTTTGTTTTCTGCTCCGAGTCAACAAGTGCTTTTTATTTTCTTACATTGGTTATCGGAGCGTGTGAAAACCGAAAAACAGGTCTGTATGGATTTCTGTTCTCTGTCGACACAAGTTTCATTTGTTACAAATAAACTCAAGTGAAATAATTGCTACTGCTGTCGTTTTGTATATCAATACTTTACACTTTAAATAACACGGTTGGAATAATAAAGATTTAAAAAAAAAGCAATTTTTAAGAACAATCCCAAAAGTAACTGCAACAACATCAACTTTTGAAGACATTATTTTTGATGAAATGTTGATTTTAGTTATTTTTGGCTGCCTTATGTTGGTGGTGAGATATTGTGATCTGTTTTAAAGTCAACTGTGATTTTCATGTTTGTAATGCTACAGAAACGAGCTCCAAACTACTGCGGAAGCATAATGCATTCACTTCACTGTTTTTCTGAATTAACAAGATTATTATCTCAGAATTCTGAGAAAAGTTTTCATGGGAAAAATTTCTGCTCTGTTTTTCTGAATTAATGAGATACGTCAAAATCCCAATAGAAGCTCTCAAGTAAATGAGAGCTCGATTTCATGGAAGCAAACATGTCCCCCCTGGTTAGTTTAATCCAGTTTTATTTTGGTTTGGTTTTGAGACATTGGGAGATACTCATATCTTTAAGTAATATGGATGATATTATTATTGGAGGGTCAGGCTGCAGCCGTACTCCATGCAGGTGAGAGCCTCTCGCAGGATTTTGAGGTATCTTGTTAATTCAGAAAAACAGAGCAGAATTTTTTTCCCATGAAAACTTTTCTTAGAATTCTGAGATAATAATCTCGTTAATTCAGAAAAACAGGGCAGAATTTTTTTCCCATGAAAACTTTTCTCGGAATTCTGAGATAATAATCTCATTAATTCAGAAAAACAGGGCAAACATTTTTTTCTCAAGTGAATGCATTACGCTTCCGTACCAAACAGTCTCAAATTAAGACTGCTTTTTTGTTTTCTTAAATGACTTGTGTTGTAAAAGGATGACGTGAGGGCAAGGATTGTATTTGTGTTATATAATTATACTTACATTAGACCACTTTAACAAAGTATAATTTACAGTAGTAGACCATTTAACAGGGACACATACCATGCATTCTTACATTCATTGACTTTTTGCCTTCCAGGCAGTTATTGGTCTCAGTTGTTTCAGTGATTTATGAAAATTAACTTGCTGAGACTTAAAACTTGCTGGAGATATGTCCATCACAATGAAAAATAAGCCCTCTTTACTTTTGTGTCACAGTTATGATGGTCATACAGCAAGGCAGTTTAGAAATTCTTCATGTTAGTACATTCAAACACACTCACAATGTTTGCTTTGCTTGCTGTGTGTCTTATATGGATTTGTTCATAGCTCATCAGTTAAATGAACTGAATACAAGAGTGCATGAAAGGTATGAAGTCAATCTAGAAATGTACAGAATGCTTTGGAAAATTATCAGGAGTGATGTAAAGTATATTAGCGCTCACAAGCTGTAGTAAAGGGGCTAAAACGTGGTCCTTCTCTGGACCACTATAGCATAGCAGATGGTCTTTGGCAAATTCAGTGAAAGTGGTTACAACTCAGAGAGAGATATGAGATAGGCCTACCATAAACAAGAGTGAGATTAAAGGTATTTTTGTAACAAGATTAAGAGTCTACAGCCATGCTAGCAGTTCTGTGAGTTTATATTTAGGCACAGCAGTGGTTGAAACTAAATGCTAACGCTAGCATGGCAACATGCTCACAATGACAATGCTAATGATGCTTAGCAGGTATAATGTTCACCATCTTAGTTTAGCTTGCTAACATTTGCTAATTAGCACTAAACACAAGAATAGCTGAGGCAGATGGTAATACCAGTGGTATTAGTACAAATTCAAGGTAACTTTATAACCCCATTACATTTGTTTGACAGCTTTAGTTAAGTTAGTTACTGTTCTGATTATAATTTTTCATACCCTTCCTGTCCAGTGAAAACCATGTATCTCCAAATTTGGTGATTCTGAATTTGAATGTTTCTGATAAACTGAAGGATGAAGTTTTCCTTTATGGGTTGAGGAAAAACTCTCCTACTTCTTAAGATAAATATTACTATTATTAAATATAACTATACCTAAATATAACAAAAACTTTGAGACAAAGAAAAGAGGGCTGTTTTTCTGAGCTCATTAGTAGTTGACTTTTTAGAGAGACATGGTTCTCACAGGACAGCAACACTACAAACATATGATGATCTTGTAGAATATGATGCATTGCTGTAGATTAAACTACATAACAGTATATAAAGTAGTTAAAATTAGCTCAACCTTAAACATCTACAGCAGTTAAATGCAACATACACATTAACAGTAACATTAATCCAGAAACATCATATATATTAGTAAAACACTGACAGGGACCTTTTACTTTTGATACTTTTACTTTTGATACTTCAAGTAAATTGTGCTGATAATACACATAAATAATACTTTTAGTTAAGTGAGGTTTCAAATGCATGACTTTTACTTGTACTGAGTATTTTCATATTGTGGTATTAGTACTTTTTATACAATCCATCTAGAATGAGCCATGAAATTTAGTACAGACATGTTCCTGGGAGAATTAACCCTAATGACTCTGGTGATCCCTTCACTTTTCATCTGGTGCCACTAACAGGTCAAAATAACACTTGTCCAACATGTTCATTCATGACAGGATAGTATGAAGTAAATTCCTTTTTGAGTCTCAGCTGTACATTGACATTAATTCATAGTATGTCAAAAAACTAGTGTGCCAACACAGGCTCAATAGCAGTTGTGGAAAACACCCTCCCACTCCAATCTTCCTCCACCTGACCTGAGTGGGTGGAGCCCCTGTTAGTCATCTCACCTACGGCAAATCCTTTCTGATCAAAGAAGCAAGCGGGCCTCATGGGGATGACCTTTCCCTCAGTGGTTTGTTTGAACTGTGTGAAAATGATCCGTAAGTTCATGGTGGTTTATTTGATAGTTTTAAAATGAAACTTTGGCAGCTTTGTGGTTTGTTACTTGCTGTAAACGTGCAGTTTCCATAGTGGTTAAGTTATTGTTTCATTATTATGTTTGTTAACACAAGGTTAGATCAAATTTCTTTTCTTTTTTTTCATTCATTTCTTTATCTCTGTTTTCAGACAACCAATTCAAATATAACTCATTATAAGAATGGCATGGAACCCCTCAGCCTTTGCTCATATGTCCTAACAGACAAGCCATTTTTATAGGCATTTCTGGACCCAGACTAGCCTTATGATAGGAATATTCACTCACAATCTACAGCAGCTTTGACTGAGGAAAGCTGAGCCGAGTCTGACAATGTAGAGCTGAGTTTAAGATGTCCTAAAATGGCCAATGTACAAATAGACAACCTTTCCTATAGTGGCCCCTTAGGCCATAATTTAGTTTTTTTTTAGACCCTAAGAACAGCAATATTATCTCTATTTTGTCTCCAAGTTTACTCCAGCATCATCCAGAAATGTTTCAGCAACTTTTTTGGCTGTGTAATGAGCAGCTTCTTGCTATAAACTTTTAGTCTTGTTAAATCCATGTTGGGAAACAGATTGAGGCTAGTGAGTGGAGAGCTGTAGCTGAAAGGGCCTTACTCATTCATGTCTGTCTCGTCATTGTAAAGGCACAGCAAATTATCTTCCAACGTCTCTACCAGGCCATAGAGAGACTGTCTTGCTTCTGGGCTATGAGCAGAACAGTTCAGATCAGTCTTCTTCCCGTCGCAGCCTCTGAAGCTCTGTTGCATTTGCCATGAACAGTGTCATCAGCTCAATTCCCACAACTTCAAAATTTCCTCTATTAGACTGTGTGGGATGCTCTAAAGGCTTGCTTGGTATTTTAGAGCTATAGGCTTCTCCATTTGGCTTTTCAATCATGCTACTGTGGCAATGTAGCAATGTCACTGTTTAACATGTATTTAACTGTTAAGTTGTAACAAATTGAGGTAAATGAAACTATGTTCATATGTACTGCTAGTACTGCTGTCTAAAGTGAAGAACATGAAAAGTGAATACTACAGTAGGAAAATGTTTATGGATATGCAGACAGCTTGTCCAAACCAATACACTCAAGTGGTGTAGAGATACAATACAGACTAGTAGGACTACCATGTGATCAAGCCAACCATCAATAGTTGTGATATTGCAAATCAATGTGCATCTAAGTACTTAACATTTAGGTGTCCAACTTTAAACCCGTTTTTAAAATCACATTTTTTTATTTCATCATTGGCATACCCAAATAAAAAAGCTTGTAACAGAAGAACTGTAATGCCAAAATGCATGAGGACTCATTTGAAAGGCAACCTGCTCTAGTTTGTCAAAATGTGCTCATTTAGTATGTCGTCTTTGAGTAGCATTAACAAGGCCGTGCTCAATGTTAAAACTATGAAAATCGCCACATACCTTTAACATCATGTCAACTACATCTGTGTAAAATATTAGACGTGTGGGCCAAACGTTATGGGAGCTAGTGACTTTTTGGTTTGTGGTGTCACTGGCGTCCCCAAACCTTGAACCGGTGCATTCATCATCCATATTTGTATGGATTTCATCAACGAGGTCACCCTCATCTGTCCCCTCTTCAGCCAAGACATCAATAAGGCCAGCAGAGCTGAAATGCATTCTTGTGAATAATTTTCAGCCAGCTGGTTGATATTGATCAGCTTATCTCCCATGTCAATGATGGTGTCAACTGTGAATGATTTGTCGTAATAGAGAACAATGAAGAAATGTCAGAGTCTTTTGCTTTGATGTGAGGCATTTTGGTTTGGATATACTTGATGTAGATGATCAGCCTCACATCAGTTTCTTCATGGTTTGAACAGATCTCAGGCAGAAGTTCTTGTGACATCACTCCAGCATGAGATTCTATCTTGAAAGCTTGACCAGCCTCTATGAAGATGACAGGCCTTCGGAGGATCTATTCCACCCTATCTGGAGAGCTCCAGTGCTGGAGAAGTAAATGAATGAGTTTTTTCTTGTTTTTATCATTTGTGAGGAAAGCTTTCCAATCTGCAGGTTGATGAACATTCAGACCATTAACTATAAACTGTTCACCACAACCTCTACGATCCCTCTCAGCTGATTTTGGTGAATAAAGACGGTCAACATAAGTGTCTGTGCTGAATACTGTTTCAGCTGCAGCAGGTAGACTTTTGAAGATATGCTCTGATACAGTCTTCATTGTCTGGGGCACATCATTCATGTAGAACGAGGAGTTCTCATCTTGAATGAGACCACACTAGGAGAAGGGATCTGCGCATTCGCATGTAAATCCCTTGTGCTTTGTTGGTTTTTGCAAAGAAGCCATGAATTGTTGAGATGGCATCAGAGTCAGGGAATAGCACATCAGGTCAGATGTGCTGATTTGTGACCTTAGTAGCTGTGATTTGATGAAGATCTAAAAGATAGGATAAATCCAATGGCCTTATACTGGATCACTTTCTGGTTTGATGCCACAAGCTTCCTTTTAAGTGTGGTGGAAGACATCGTCTTGAATTTGTTCCTCTTGATATGTTCGAAAAGGTTTTGTAAGAAATCGATCAATGATAAACTCTTTTTGAGTTTGGTAATTTTTCAGAGCATTCAGCACATCATAGCGCACCTTTCCGGATAAAGCTGCTCCTGAAGACAAACTTAACAAGGGCTGAGACATCTCAGCTGAAGTGGGTTGGTGAAAGTCTAAAATGCGTCTATTGTTTGCTGCACTTGTTCCTCGGACTGAGGGATTTCACGTGGTCTTAGATCTCTTTTCGCATTCGCTTTTCTGAATGCTCGACTCAGCCGCTAACCATATTCCAAATGGCCTACTCAAACTCTCCCTTAACATGGGCAGTCAGGATGTGACGTTGGCTAGCTTCATAATCACTGGTGATTCCACAGATTCCAGAACTTGAATTTGACTTAAACCATTTCATAGCTGTCTCCTCTATTGTTTTGTCAGTGTGACAGTGGTTGCCTGGGAAATGTGATCTGGCTACGCCGATTGCTCCAGCGCACAAGCGTTTCTCCGAACCTGGCTGTGTTTCCTCAGTGTGTTCAAGAAAGTATCCAAAGTATGTGATGAATCTAGCATAATTCTGCTGATCTGAACAGAAAGAGGTCTGGCATGATGTTTATGGCAGCTTTGTACCCATCATAGTCATTCATTTTGATTGCGCTATTCATTGATAGGGTGAGCCAGATATCCAGTCCATGTCTGCCATCCAAAACCGGCCAGATTCTCCCAGCTCCCCATTTCTCACTGTTTCTCTGAAAGAATGTTCTGCTATATGGTGAGATACATCAGCAGCTGATAGAATTTCAGTGACAGTAGATTCATTCAGTTCAAGTTTTTCCAGAAAAGCAGTACCTTCAGGAGAGAGTGGTTTATGAGTTTCCTCGAGAGTCTCTCAAGCTTCTAGCATGGACTTGTGTGTGCTCATAGTTCTGTCCCAATTCTTTCTATCAGTGGCCCCAGCCACAGAGCCTGTGGTGATCAGTTTTGCTTCTACCCATCCACTCCCCTGACAGTATCTTCTGCCTATGCCATTCAAGTATGCTCCACAGCAATGGAATATACCAATGAGGATGATTGTTGATGTTTTTTTTGTATTTTTCAGGTTCATTCTATATTAGAGGGTAGGGTCTTGCAAACCCCTAGGTCAAATGTACTGATGGCGTACTCTTGTCCAGCTTCAGAAGGCATTCTTGAATGGTTTTCAAGTCAGTTATGGGAGCAGTGATCATGGGATAAAACCCAATTGTGATGAGGCATTTTGGAGAATGGCCAGTAACAGACACCTAGCCTGACAAACCAGGGATGTGCTGATCCCAGAAATTAGATCAGTATTTGATGATTTTGAGTGGCTGTTTGTGAGTTATTTGAATTGAAAAGTTAGCTGGTTCAGATCGTTTCCACTTGTAGTAAGTTGGCAACTCCTGAGCAGGATTTTTAAATAATCACTGTCTTTTTGTAGGTTGAATGTTAGGATTAGACTCTCGTGTAGGCTGTGCTGAAGTAAGGGCTGCTGCATCTGGCCTCCTGAGACCAAACGGCTCGAGTTGGGGGTGCTCGTTATCAACTTGTGATGGCCCAAGGTACAGGCTAATAACAGACACCACCGACAAAGAGTGGAGGTTTCTCAGCAAAGTTATCCTAAATGAGTAAATCTGTTTATTGGAATAGGCCTTCAGTATACAACCTATATTTACCAAGGTCTAAAAAACATGTTTATAGGTATTTTTTGTCAAAAGTGTCAGATATTAGCCACCAGAAGACTGCAGAAGACAGACTGCAGGGTAGCATATTGTACAGTATGCCCATTCTCACATTGCACCACTTGAAAGTCATGGAGTTGTGTGTGTTTGTTTGGCATTTTCATAAAAGATGAATTGTCTTCTTGCTTGGGCTTCAGTATCACAAAGAGCCATCTGAAGCAGTGGCATGGTTTCCACGGGAGTACAACGTTTTTTTTGTAGTCCCGCCATGGCCAGTTAAGATACCTCCTGGATTTCACTTCCTGCCTGTTCTGCCAGGCTCCTCAGGCCCTGCTCGAAGAAAAGGGCTGGGAACACTCCGTATCCATCAGCATGAGGCAGCCGTTCACCTGCAATTACTGGTCAGGCAGTTTATATCTGTACAATGACGCACATGTTTACTAACCTTGGAAATGTCTCTTAATCTAGCAGTTCAAGCAGTTGATTCTTTGGACATTTAATCAAACCTTAACACATAAGAAAATCTATTCCTTGACCTTATGTACTCAGTCTTATCTTTTAGAAATCATGTCGTCAAAACCACTGTAGAAAAAGTTGTTTTACTAGTAATGGCTAAGTGCAATTATATCTTTACTAAAGACAATAATCAACCATTTAAATACAGTGTGATGGCAATGATCTGTCATTTCATGTCATTCATATGGTTGCATATTCACATCAGCCTGCATCTCAGGAGGCAGGGAACAAGCTTGTCATTGTTAACATGGATCTGGGATGAAGATCACTAATTGAAATGCTACTTTTCTCCAAGATACATACACATAAACCATTTTTTCCCCACTGTACCTGGAATTTCCTTTTTCAGTCTTACTAACTGAATTACTTTAAATAATTGACAATTTAATAAAAAAAAACATATGTAATTTTTTATTGTTTTCCTTACAGCAGTTAGCAATAGTTTAACTATAGCAAGCCAAAAATAAATACAAATTTTAAATAATTTCAATGTGTTTCATTCAACAGAGCTACAGTAGCATTTCACGTTAACAGGGCAAAGAATCCAACACAAAAGGCATGGCTTCCTGTCTGATTCTTTCACCTTAGGAAATGATTAATATGTGGTTACATTTATTTATTTATTTTTTTAAATTCAGCAGTGATTAATTTTTCAGTGTCAAATTACACAATTCATATATGCAGAGAGGAAGCCATTGTAGTGTAATTGGATTTGGCCCTGCAGAAGCAGTTAGGAGACAATGTTTAACATGCGGGGAGAAACCGTAAGACATGAGGCAAATACTACAAAGTGCATAAATATTCAAAATCAAAACTGGAAATAACAGATCCCGAAAAAGCTACCATAGGCAAGCTATTTAGAAAAATCTCACCTGTGAATTTTTCATGTACAAAGAAAAAAGTTTAAGTTGTTTATTTCAAAAAGGGTGATGTGACAAATGTAAGTCACGTTTATTTTCCCTGACGGATGTGAAAGCACTAGGCAACTGAGGCAACAATGCCCTCTGTTAACCCATTCTATTTAGTCCAGGTGTCCAATCAGAATTCTTCTCCAGCCCGTCCCAACACCCAGCCACCAATCACTGATGTATAATGTACAAGCACACGTAAGTTATCGTCATCCATCTAACCCATATCACCCATTCCCTTACGTTGTTTCCTCTGATCTGTTCACAGGGAAGTTGTGTGGGCAATCGTTAAGATGGAAGTAGATCCAAAGAACTTACACACAAGCATACTCACACCCGCACAAACAACCTGTGCATCAGTGCATTCATTTGTCATTGATCCTTTTCCATGACTTCATTTCCCTTTGTGGCTGCGTTGCTCCCATGTGCTTTTGGCAGTTGTACGGAGGCCTGGTAGGGCCACATAGTCTTTTTGGAAGCGTGAATTGGGTGTTCTCTGCCGTTTCCTCTCCCCCTGCGTTGTGAAGAAGGCGTCTTGGAAACGCATGCTTGATGCCGTGGACTAGAAAATGAGACATGAGGAAACACCAATGAGTAAACAAGAAAATGTTCCAGGTGGCGAGAGAATTTTCATGATATTAAAGTATCAAACTTATGGTTTAAAGTTTGTGTTGCCTAGTAAGTCTAATACTTACAAGTCTACGTTTCACCTTTTTAGGCAGGTCTTCATCTAAAGTATAGACGTCTTCTCTTTTTGCCAGCACCTGAGACCCGTCCTCAAACTCAACCTGAGATAACATGAAAATATTCAGCAGGTATCTATGCAAGTGCATTTGCATGTCCATTATAAATACATTTGGCTCTCTTTCACCCATACACACACACACATTTAATGATATAATTTCCACTTGGCACTTTTCAAAATTCTAAATTTAATCTATATATTAATTTCCTAGTTAATCTCCTAAAAAGACGCTAGAATTGAACATCAGTCAAACATAAGGCAGTGATCTTTGTGGTAAACATGCAAATACAACTATCTAGTCTAAACTATGCATTAGGTCTCTATAAAAGGAAAGTAAACATGATTTTAAGTAGGGTTAGTGCATTAACAATACAGAGGTTTTTCATACTACCATTATGGTCATTTATATATAACTTATTTCATCATAAATTGCAAAGAACAAAACCTCCTTCAATGTATCAACATTTTTCAATGACGAAACAACTCTGATTATGCAGTGTGAATGATTTAAAAGACATTTTCACATTACCTCTGCTCTCTCAAAAAAAAAAAAAAAAAACAGTTTCTGCTCAAGAAATTCAAGTTTTTGATTGCTGTGTAGATCCTGAAGTAAAACACAGCCTATTTCGTACCTAAACACACCTTGACAATGGAAAGTTCTTGTTCAGCCCTTTTCTAAAATCTGACCTATCTTAAACCGAGTGTGTGCGTCACAGATGCATTTGTGCATAACTAATGGTTGACGCCCAGCTCAACTAAATAAAGCTTTAAGTGGAAACCGCATGACTCTTAGCTTAGTGAATATTTCAGTGAGTTTGAATAATGCAGATTGTCACCTCCTTCTCATCCTTCTCTTTTTGCTCTCTCCCTCTCTTTCCTCTACCCATCTGCTTCCACTGTGTCTAGCTTTTGCTTCCTATATACATATCGCTCTTTTCATCCTCCCATCATCTTCCATCTCATCTCCACCACTCCTCTTTAGTCATCATGACTTCAGCACCTCCCTGAATCTCTGTCTCAAGTGTCCTCTTGCTTTTTCCTCTTTCTCTCCACCTCTAGACCTGGGGACCTTGACAACGTCAGTGGAGTCACGATAATTCTGATGTTGAGGGACTTCAACAAGTTCACTGCAGTCTCACTCTGACCAACAACTGAGTTAATTCAACATTCACAGGAAAAATAAATCTGAGAAAACTGGGTCATGTGTCTCTCTCTCGTACATTTACCATTCGTCATGATTGTGTATGCCTATAGTACAGTATGTGTGTGTACCTGGTACATGTAGGAGACATTGGATCCCAGGTATTTGGCACCATAGAACAGCCCATCAGGCCATTTCACTTGAACAGCTTCCCCCACTTCAGGAGGACCCAAGTTCACACAATCTCTGCTCTAAAAATACAAGAGAATAATGGTTGGTCCGTGTAAGTGCCTGAGTGTGTGTCAAAAGGTCCTCAAAGGATAGAAAATGAGAAGTCATTCAAAGTGAGCGATGTTGGGAAGAGCTCTCTTTAGTTTTACGAGGTTAATGTGATGGTTAGACTTGATTCAGACTCAGTCTTTCTATCCTGCTGTTGAATACAGTAAGGTGCTTTGATAAGATTACCTGCCAAACCACTTGACTTAGCTGAAAACAAACTTTTGGTATATAGTTCTGCTGTGAAAGTTTCAAACTCACCATCATTTCAACACCTTATTTTTTGACATGTGTATATTTTTAATGTGTAAGACAAACAAAACAAGCGCATTCCTCACTTTTTTAAGACTGATGTCCAACCTCTCGTACAGACTGTATGAGAGGCTTCAACACTGAACAATCCACATGCTTGCAGTCTAAGGTGCTGTAAAATGATTTTCCACAAAACACCACACACAAGGGTAGGTATTTTAAAATTCATCCTACAGGTTGCTGGTTAAAAGTTATGACAAATTACAATTTCAAATTTGAATGGTAAATGTTCAAAACATGTAGCTACAACATGAATTAGGATATGAAATGTTGACTAAACTAAATTTGTTGGGTGATCCCATCAAGCCCTGATAAAAAAAAAAAAAGGTGTAGTTGGATTTTATAATTTTACAATATAAATGGAATGTCATTCATAATTATGTTGTATATTACACCAAAGTAGTTTCCAGATAAAAATAATTCAATATAATTGATCTATTAAAGGGTTTTTAAGCAAGAATTAAAGGGGTGTACAGTTTGCTGTACATCTAAAGAAGACTAGGTCAATTAAGGCTGAGGTTCAGGATTGAATGGAAATTAGTGGAATGTCCTCACTAAGGCCCTGATCAGACAGGCTGCAGTTTTTGCAGTGATAGGCGTCTTTTTCCAGTTGTTGTCTGTTATATATAGAACGCCTTGAGATGAAAAAACTTCAACTCAAGAGCAGAAAAGCGCCAGGTGTCATTTGTGTTTTTTCCCCCGTTGTCCAATCGTATCCGATTTGTAAAATTACTACACAACAAAATCACGGTTAACGCACCGAGCTGCTCTTTTTATTTATTTTTTTAAATAAATTGTAGGCTTTAAAAAAAAAAAAAAAAAAGGCAAGTAATAAGGTGTGGTTGTTTGTCACAGCTACTTCTCTTTAACAGTGTTGAGCTCACCAAGTGAGACTTAGTCATTACCATAATCATGTCAGTGATTATTTTCTGCTTCCATGACAACTCAGCAGTCCTATGATATTCCATTTTAATTTGAATGACCTTTTCAGAAATCCATGTTGTTTCATGGTAATTGCAGACAGGTTCATAGTGAGAGAAAATGATTCAAAATGACTCAATCACATTGCTTTTGTAGATGCACACCTTAAAAAGTATATTAAAACAAGCTTTTATGTAATCCCTCATGCAATGACCATTTGACAACCAATAATCTTCCTTGAGAAAAAGGAAGCTCCTTTCAAAATGAGGGTTTTAATATCTGATATGACCTCGTGCAACTGGGAGGTGACCGCTCGAGCATGTCTGCAAATAAACACATTCTCACCACTATATCCTCGGGGTAGGTATCGTTGGAGAAGGAGCCGTCATCAAACATGACCTCGTAGAACATCTGGGATGTGATTTGGGTGACCTTTGAGCTGTAGTAGCGCAGGTTCTTGTGTTTGGAGATCACCGTCTGGCCCAGTGAGATGGACGCTTGGCACGCTCGCTGCTTCTAGTATAGACAGAGGGCAAAGAGCAGCAATTAGACTACTGTATGATCAATACATATATGTAATTTCGAACAAAAACCTATATGATACTACATCATTATATGGCGAGTGATACTACGTTACTGTTCATTTCAGTTGCATATTAAAAAGATCTGTTTACCCAAATTAAAAACCAATATATTTTCTTAATTACACCAAATGGCATCTAGCCATGCAGATAGATTTCTAGACAAATAAAACCAAAACTATGAAATTTCTGTTACCACCCTGCTACAGTGGAGCTGAATGGAATTTTGTTTAGAGTAGCTCACAGCTTTGTAAAATTACAATGTCTTTCAAGAAATAGGTTACTCTCGATAATCCACAGACCTCCCTATGGACGGTTTTCTTTCTACTGAAGAAATAGCCACTATTGGCATGGCTAGATACCACCAAAGCTAAGTGAGAAAAACCTGTGTTTTTTTGTGATTTTGGTGTACTGACTGTTTAAAGCAAATCGTAATTTTGAAAGAGATATTTGTCTTTTCTTGCATTCCAAGCATGAATAATTAAGTAATACATTTTATATCATCATATCTTTTCTAAAGAAATTCCATCAATATGGATATTTATATTCCTACACTAAACCACCACTGCACCTTTTACTCTACTTACATTTATTTTGAAAACAAAATTCATTTACCCACTTCTACTGCACTGTATGAGTGTAACACAAATAATTAGTGTGTTTACACTAGAACCAATTATACCTATTAATATTTTACAAATTACATAAAAGTTTGATAGTTGTCTTAAAGTGCAAACACATTGCCATGTCCATTCTAACTGAGCACAACCTGGTTCACAACAGCTCTAGGAAACACTTCTCCTATAACTTACAGCTGACGAACTCCGTGATTGGTGTCTATGGCAGGTGATTGACACGACATATGGCCAATCATCAGGCTCCATGATTACACCGGCAGCATGGGCACAGGTCACATGAAAGGAGGTGGGACACCGGCCACATGAGCACTGGATACAAGCACCTGCCTGTCGCTTTCCTGCACAGCGCTTACGACAATAGATGCACCTCTGTAAACACAGACCAGATCAAACTGTCAACACGAAACACTGATGAGGGTCAGCTGGGTCCAAATTATTTTAGGACAAGGTTGGCTCTATTCTCTATTTATTTAAAAAAAAAAAAAAAAAAAAAAAAAAAAAAAAAAAAGGTCAAACTAGCACTCAGGCCTATTTCCATTCTTTCGTACTAAAGACATAAATCATTAAAAACAGGTCACGGATATATAGTTTCATTTTTAAAAAGCTGGGTACTGTAGTTTATACCAAACTTTCCCTGCCAGGTTCCAGACCTTTGAATCAGCCCACTCCAAGTTGACTGATTCTGGGCTGGCATCATGACATGAACGGATATAGGTTAGAGTGGAGGCAATGTCAGACTGAAGATGGAAATGGAATGTAACGAGTTGACAATTCTGTCTGATATCAGGCAAAAACGTTCCACAAACAGGAGAAAATAGTGCATTTGTTGGGGAATATTTTCAGCTGTGAATAAATACACATCTGGTTCTCTAATGAATATTTACAGCAGCAAGACTAGGTATGTGGGATTGAAATGAAATTAACTACAGTGCCCATGTTCTAGTTAAGGTGAATGTCACAACAATGGAGGACTATGACACAGATAATAAGCTGTATCTTTGCTGTGGCTACAGACAATACTTGTTAATATGATCAATTAATTGTTGGTTTTGGTCATACGACAATGAGAAAAATATAGGATATTACCAGCCTTATCCTTTAAACACCACAAACATAGTATATAGTATTAATAGTAATAATAATGAATTACATTTATATAGCGCTTTATCATTGATACCCAAAGCGATCAAAGCTATTAGTATTAGAAAGTGCATTGTTGGTGTGCACATTTACTGGGTAAAAGATAGGGTACGGAAACAACATGGATGGACATTTCAAGTTTGGTGACGGTCCCTAAAAATGTCAAAACTGTCCAAAACATTTTGCACATTTCCAGTCCCATACCAGGTACCGGATAAATAGTACATTCTATACACTGAGCTGTACAGTATGTAAAAAGGCAGCAGGTATAGAGAATATATTAACAATTTGGACACAGCTAGGGTGTCCGTTTGCTGTTTACATACATTGAGGAAAGCTTGAGATTATAAAATTTTGTTTAACAAAAAGGTTTAACAAAAATCAACACTCATTAAGTAAGTACAAGACCTTCTGTCACATCTTCTCCTTCCTTCCCATCTTTCCTGTCACTTTCCATTGCAAACTACATTAAACCAACTGTCATTGAGCGTCTTTACTGCAGTAAAGGAACCGTGACCTTATTCAATAGTGTAGCCTTTGGAATGGGGTAAAAAATGAGTAACTTAAAATCTGTATTTTCACTTGAGAGACTGAATATGTGCTCAAGAAAAAGAGCAGCAAATTAAAGACAAAAGACCGCTAAATGAATCATCGCTCGGTTGTGCCATGAACCTCTAACATCATTTAAAACCACTACGTGCTCCAAATAATCATATCTGTGAAATCTCCTCAATGCACTGTTATTGGATACGGTGGTGTAAACAAAACATAACTGCGAGAAAATAAAATGAGGATAGGGGGAGAGACCCCAGTTGTAATAGTCAACAGAAACATGTTATTTCACTGCTACAATGCAAGGAAACCCTCAAATAAGACCAATCAGATGACATCATTTGAGGTTTCCACAACAAACCAGTGCTGCAATGTCTATGTTGTGGTATTCCCCATTTGAGGTACACAACTGTTCATTGGAGGGCGTAATACACACACACACCCTACACAAATGCTGCCATGCATCAATGCACACTCACACCTAAATTTTTAAGACTATCCCTCGGTTTTCTGCACCAAACAGCCCATCAAGTTCATTTCCTCTACTGTGGCATTTCCCCTTCTCCTCCTCCCACAAATCCTCGCTCTTCCACTAAAAAGGAAAGAATGACAACATCCTCCCATTATAACCCTACTCGCTCCCCATTCCTCTTTCGCCCCTTTTGCATGCCTCCCATCTCATTCCATTTCCTTAACTCTCCTCCTAATAAAACACCCATCTACACTCTCCTTTTTTGCTCTGCTTCCCTGCCCTGTCTTCCTCTCTCTTGCGGTGTGGTTTCACATCTCTTTGAAGGTAATTTATTCATTAATCTAATTCCTGGGAATCCATACTGAAATATCCATACACGTTGACTGATAATATGCCTATATATAGACAAACTCCTCAGAGGATGTGCCTCAGCTGTAAGTGAGCTCAATTGGGAATTAGCTGGTTTTTAAATATGAATTCTAGCCTATAAAAAGGGTCTGATGACATGTAAATGTATCACTATCTTATCATATCCATATCCTTATGGAGATCCTACAATATTAAAAAAAGACCATAAGATGTTTTAATTCCCTGGTACATATAATGGGAAATACTCATTGCCCCAGGAAAAATAGCACAGCAGTTAACAGGTGGATAAGAAGGTGATGCTGTGCGAATACAAAACTTTTTTTAAGTCCTTATAAGCTTAGCCTCTGAAATAAATGCCCTTTGTTCATTTCTTTGAAAAATCAATCTCAGCTGATCTAATTAGTTAACCTAGACAGCATTAATTAAATTTAACCTCTAATATTTGTCGGGTCTCTGTAAATTATATTATAAAGAGTACAGTCTCGACCTGCTCTACAGGAAAAGTGCAATGAGATAAAACTTCTGTTATGAATTGGCATTATATAAATAAAATTGAATTGAACAGGACTGGCTTCGTCATTACAATTATCAGCTTTGCCTACCTAATTCAGATATCAGTTGAGGATCAGAAAGTATTGTGTACAGAGACTCTCAAAGTAGTCCTCGTCTTCTTGCGAGGCAACCCAAAAGGCAATGTGAATGCTTAATTCAAAATGGGTGATGAAATTGCGTAACTTTATCCCTTTTCTTTAAATCAATGAAGAACTGCTTCACAGCTACTCTATTTCTGAACTGAGGGACTTTTACGCAGCGCTTTTCTTGGTGACTAACTTGGCCTACATTTCATAAAGCCTTTTCCCATAACTCCTCCATTATGGACAGCAGTGTGCTGATGAACTCGTCTCGTCCACCTATTGAGGCCAGCATGACAAGATTCTGACTGGCATACAACACACCCTGTGTGTGTGTGTAGGGGAAGGTGTGTGTGTAACTGAGTATTTATGTACATTTATTGGTGAAAAAAATAGTGTGGAAACATAAAAAATAGTGTAAATATGTCAATATATGTCGGTTTTATGTTTAGTTTGTGTGTGTTTGAGCCTAACTCACTTTTCCCCATGCCTGCGCCTTCCCAGCGTGTATTTGGGTGCTTGTGTTGAGCCATGCGTTAAGAACATTCCCACAGTAAATTATGAATGTGTATGTGTGCACGGCTGTGTGTTGTGTGATAGTAAATTATGAATGTTGTGGGCTGCTGCAGGGGCAATGGGTCCAATGCAAGCTTCAAAAACACGTGGCTCACAGAGCAAACATACAAATGATGAAGTGGACAAAAGAGAAAAGGTATATCACCCATAATCTCACTCAATTTAAATGTCAATCAAGATAAATTCTATCATCATAACACAAATGTTTTTTTCCTACTACAGCATGTGTGGAGGGGCTTATTATTTCTTCAAGCATGCTGTGCTGTTTTTCATATTTTACCTTAATTTAGAACTCAAAGAGGTTGTTTAAAAAGAGGCCCATCTGTTTTATCATCAACTGAAGCATGGCTCCATTCAAAAAGTGCTTGTGTCAGCATGTTAATTAGTGAGTGAAAAAATTGGCAGCAGAAAGTAAAGATTGTCATCATCATGTAGTGTGAGTAAAAAGATTGCAGTCATAGATATATCTTCAGATCAGATACGTCTTCCAAAGGGAAGAAACTGTATATACTTACATATGATATTAAAGAATGTGCTTTTAGCTGCTTTGCAAGAAAGAGTGTAATCTGTGGTGTCAAGGAAAAATTGGCACTGTGACAAACTTAACAGCATTTAACAGTTAAAGGAAGGAAGTACTGTTTTCTCAAAGAAAGAATTTAGATTATTACAAGATCTGGAACATTTTGGCCATCATCAGGGTCATGTCAGAGGCTTTTTGTGAGCGTCCTGCCCTTTCAGGTCTGGACTACAATTTTCATTTTGTTCAGATTTTGGCCTGTGGATACAGAAACTGACTTTGAAATTAAGCTCATTTGGATATGAAAGCACAAACCACAATGTGGTGTGAGTAGATATGAACCATATCCCTGTAAATACCCTGTGGGTAATGTCACTGTGTCCACAAAGTTAGTGTCCCATTCAGTTTTAGTGTAGTACAATCCCTCCAACTATTTTTGGGTAGGCACTAGATTGGTTGGTTCCATTATGGTGGATTCTGACATTGGAGTTACAAAGTTGAAGCCTCTATACACTCAGTTGACAGTTTATTAGGGACACCTAGCTAAATTCAACTTGAGAGTATTGCTTTATACTGGAGGCCTTTTTAATATCGATTCAAACTACTGCCCACTCTGTTTTTATCAATGCGGGTTGGGATTTTATTCCTTTATTTGATAGTTGAAAGTAGAGCGATAACAGGAAATGAGGGGAGAGAAAGGGGGGAGTGGCATGCAATAAAGATCCTTGGCTGAACCGGGGATGTTGTGGTTCAATGTTGGTGGCTTAACCCCTAGGCCACCAGGGCACTCATTATCAATACTAGAAAGACCTTTCAGTATAATT